>NC_048302.1:91454892-91748532 GCF_013100865.1 Trachemys scripta elegans
CTTTTCACTCCCTGATTACCAGGAATCAAAGTTTCTTTATCTTGGTGAACTTTCTCCTCTTCCCTTGGTTAGCAGATTTACTTTGGAGCTCTCTGCCAGGAAGATGAGAAGTACATCCGGAGCAGGAAGCCTGCCAATCAGTCGGGCTATTGGATCAGTAAGGTGCTAAAGGAACTAACTCTGTTTTTGGAGAAGCTAAAAGAATTCTTTGCATCGGTCTTCACTGCAGAGGATGTGAGGCAGATTCACACACCTGAGCCATTCTTTTTTGGTGACAGAGCTGAGGAACTGTCCCATCAATAGAGGATGTTTTGGAACAAATTGATAATTAAACAGTAATAAATCAGCAGGACCAGATGGTATTCACTCAAGAGTTCTGAAGGAACTCAAATATGAAATTGCAGAACTACTACTGTGGTATGTAACCTATCACTTAAATCAGCCTCTGAACCAGATGACTGGTGGATAGCTAATGTAATGCTGATTTTTTTTTAATAGGCTCCAGAGGCAATCCTGGCAAATACAGGACAGTAAACCTAACTTCAGTACCCGGCAACTTGGTTAAAATATAGTAAAAAACAGAAATATCAGACATATAGATGAACACAATATGTTGGGAAAACATCAACATGGCTTTCGTAAGGGGAAATCATGCCTCACTAATCTATTAAAATGCTTTGAGGGGGTCGACAAACTTGTGGACTAGGGTGGTCCAGTGGATATAATGTACTTGGACTTTCAGAAAGCCTTTGACAAGGTCCCTTGCCAAAGGCTCTTAAGCAAAGTAAACTGTCATGGGTTAAGAGGGAAGATCCTCTCATGGATCAGTAACTGGTTAAAAGACAGGAAACAAAGGGTAGGAATAAATAGTCAGTTTTCACAGTGGAGAAAGGTAAATAGTGGGGTCCCCGACTGATCTGTACTGGGACTAGTGCTGTTCAACATAGTCATAAATGATCTGGAAAAAGGGGTAAACAGTGAGGTGGCAAAGTTTTCTGACTATGCAAAATTATTCAAAATAGTTAATCCAAAGCTGATTGTGAAGAGTTACAAAGGAATCTCACAAAACTGGGTGCATGAGCAACAAAATGGTAGATGAACCTTATTGTTGATAAATGCAAAGTAATGCACATTGGAAAATATAATTCCAATTATACATACCAAATGATGGGTCTAAATTACTATTACCACTCAAGAAAGAGATTTTGGAGTCATTGTGGATAGTTCCCTGAAAATAATTCCTCAATGTGCAGTGGCAGTCAAACAAGCTAACAGAATGTTAGGAACCATTAGGAAAAGGGTAGATAATAAAACAGAAAATAGCATAATGACACTATCTAAATTCATGGTACGCCCACACTGAATACTGAATGCAGTTCTGGTCGTCCCACCTCAAAAAAGGTATGTTATAATTGGAAGAAGTACAGAAAAGGGCAACAAAAATGATTTGGGGTACAGAACAGCTTCCATACAAGGAGATTTTATAAAGACTGGAACTGTTCAGCGTAGAACAGAGACGACTAAGGGTGGATATGATATAGCTCTATAAAATCATGAATGGCATAGAGAAAGTGAATAAAGAAGTATTATTTACCCCTTCACATAACACAAAAACGTGGGGTCACCCAATTAAATGAATAGGCAGTACATTTAAAACAAACATAAGGAGGTACTTCCTCACACAATGCACAGTCAACCCGTGGAACTCTACCTGGCTATGTTCTGAAGGTCAAAAGTATAACGAGTCTCAAAAAAGAATTAGATAAGTTCATGTAGGATAGGTCCATCAATAGCTATTAGCCAAGATGGTGAGGAATGCAACCCCCCTGCTCTGAGTATCCCCAGTTTCTGACTGCCAGTAACTGGGACTGGACAACAGAGGATGGATCACTCAATGATTGCCTGTTCTGTTCATTCCCTCTGAAGCATCTGGCAATGGCCACTGTCAGAAGACTGGATACTGGGTTAGATGGGCCATTGATCTGACCCAGTATGGCTGTAATTACGTTTCTTATCTTCCTTGTTACATTGTTGCCCTTACTTCTGCACTGCCTTCAGAGCTGGGTGGCCAGAGAACAGTGTAACTGTATCCTTTCTATCAATGAATCAATCACTTATTGTAGCGGGGGTGGACACCCGCTCCTGCCTGGAAGGGCTTGAAAGCAGCCCTGGAGAGGGCTGCAACTCTAAAAGCTGCTAGGCTGATTGGTGAAGTAGCTGCAGCTTTTCACGCCTCAATCAGTGTCAGCTGGCCTGTATAAAAAGGCTGTGAGCCAGAGGCCCAGAAGCAGTCTTTCTCTGCGTTCAGAGAGAGAAAGGCCTGGCTGCAGGGAGATTAACCAGGTATCTGGAGTGGAACAGGGCTGGGGAAAGGCCAAGGGAGCTGGGGAGCTCCGGCCTAGGAAAGCCCCAGGCTGCAGGCCTAGTAAGGCCTATTAGGTACTGGGTTGCAGGAGGCAGTCCATGGGTAGGCAGAGGCAGCAGGTCCAAACCCCTTTGCCTGTGATGAGTGGCTTATATTGCAGTCTACCCCAGTGAACAGGGGCTAGATAGAGACTGGTGGTAGCCGTATACTGAGGCGAGGTGGGGATAGTGGGTGGGGGTTCCCCTGGGAGGGGGAGACCCAGAGCTGTGAGGGGTTACTGCCAGGGGGCAGCACCCCAGACAACAGGGCACCAGGTCCTGGGAGGGACACGGGGGCCAAGCGGTAGCGGGACACTGGCCTGCAGAGAGCGCTCCAACAGCTGGAGAGCTAATTCCTGGAGACGACCAGCAGGAGGCGACGCAGGGGTGAGTCCCGCACCGCTACACTTATCTCTAAGTTACAGTTTGGCAGGTACTAGCATTGATTTACTACTGCCATCAGATATGACAAAACAAAACAATGTACCTGTTACGGTGTTGTTAATTATGCTACCCCAAAAAATTAATTGTGAATAATTTTATGTACTTTAGTGTCTCACACTGTAACAACGTGGAACAACACTGAATTAAGCAGGATAGTAAGTGTTTACACTGAACACAAGAGTACTTACTGGCAGTGTTCCCTCTAATTTTCCCACTAATATGGAGGTGATGTGTGACACATAACAAAATTCATGTATTGGGGGTGTGGCCGAGGGGTTCGGAGTGTGGGAGGGGGCTCAGGGCTGGGGCAGAGGGTTGGGGTGCAGGGGTGTGAGGGCTCCGGCTGGGGGTGTGGGCTCTGGGGTGGGGATGGGGATGAAGGGCTCAGGGCTGGTGCAGGGGGTTCGGTGCAGGGGGTGAGGGCTCCGGCTGAGGGTGTGGGTTCTGGGGTTGGGCCAGGGATGAGGGGTTTGGGGTGCAGGAGAGTGTTCTGGGGCTATGCCAGGGAGAGAGGACTCCCCCCAGCCCTCTCTCCCCACAACAGCACCTGGGCTGTGGGGGAGAGGTGCCTCTACCCACCGTGATAGCTCTGGGGCTGGGGCTGCAGGATAGGCACCCCTTCCCTGGCAGGTCTGGGCTGGGCTGGGTTTGGGTCGGGGGGAGGAGCACCGCAGCAAGTCCACGATGGGGCTAGGTTTGGCCCATGGGAGGGCTGCCCCGGCCGAGGTAGGGGTGCCCTGGCTGCAGCTGGGTTTGGGCCAGGGTAGGGGCACCCCAGTTGGTCCAGGCACCCTGGTCGTGGCAGACTTGGGACCGGGGGAAGGGTGCCCCAGCAGGTCCCCGGGCAGGTTCCCTGAGTGGCACTAGGAATGCTGCTGTGCAGCCGTGCAGCTTACAGGGAACTTAGTTTACTGGGTCCTTTGTCCCATCTGCCACACAATGGACAGTCATGGAAAGAAAGAGTAAACCCACTTGGGGATGTCTGTATTAGTAGATCATTTGGAGAGAAAATAGTGGACCAAATTCTGAGCTCACACCAGTGTAAACCAAGAGTTATGCCTTTGAAATCATTCTAGTAAGATCAGAATCAGGCCCACAAGTTCTTGCAGTAAAAGACTTGGGGTCATATTTTCAAAACAGCTTACTCTTTATTTAGCTGTGGCCCTTGAAAATCAAGAGTGATCCTGGGTGGTCTGGAAGTGAGGATGGGAGTAAGGATGAGCAGTCACAATTGCTATAATTTCTGAGCCCCAGAGAATAATACATGAGAACAATATTGGACAGTTCTATGCTGTGAAAATCATTGGATACAATGAGAAATTGATTTGCATGTGCGGTTTCACAATAGGTTAAAATGATTTTCATAATGTAGCCCTAGCTCCCTCTGCTCTGGGTCTATAACACAAAGTCAGGCCGGACAGCTGCAAAAGGGTCTTGGAAGGCCGATATGTTAGCCCCAGAATGTTAAAGGCTCTTTTTCCTACACACTGAGAAGGGATTACCTCACGTCAATTAGGGACACCTGATTCCAATTAAGGGCTGCCTGAGGCCTTTAAAAATCCTTCTCTGGGTGGGGGAGAGAGAGAGAGAGAAGCTGTTGCCAGACTAATGACAGCAAAGAAATAAGCCGCTCCAGGATGAGAGGCTGTGCTCCTTCCTATAGGGGAAACAGCCAAACCTGAGTGCCTGTTAAGGGGAGGACTAACACCTCAGGGCAATCAACAGGACAACACCCTGCACCAGTGAGGGGGCAGTGAAAAGTACCCCCGCTGGGTTTTTTGTTTGTTTGAGACTGTTTCCTTTTTGTTTGGTGGAGGATCACCCTAAAGGCCAACCCTCAGTCCTGAAATTAGGACTAAGGGAGCACAGGAGGGGGAAGGCAAACCCTGCCCTGGGAGGGGCTGCTTACCTCAGGTCAACCATTGCCAGAGGGGGAAGCGCTAAGTCTGGCGAGAGAAAGGAGGTGCCTTGCCACACGTGGTATTAGCAGTGGGATAGACTTCATGGCAAATCATCCCAGGGCAAGGTAAATCACTTCCACCCCCAAAATGGACGACATAGTGAGGGCACTGGTACAGGCCACGGCAGCAAAACAAAAAACTACCAAGGTCTAGATGGCTGCCCAATAGAAGTCGGTATGAATCAACTGCTGATGTGCCAGCAGTCCAGGATTGAGCCATCCTGAAGAAGGTCATGAACCAGCTGAAGGCCCTGACCATTCTGATGCATGGCCATGACGGGACACGGTCCCTAAGGGCAAGTAGTTACCTACAGAAGATGACATTGGAAGATGATGTGGAGGCATATCTTCTTGCCTTCGAGAGAATGGCCCAATGTGAGGTCTGGCCCCAAGACCAGTGGGCCAGCATCCTTGCCCCTTTCCTGTGTGGGGAGGCCCAGAAGGCCTACTATGACATGGCAATGGAAACAGCTACATTTACCCCCAGCTGAAGGCTGAGCTTCTGGGGAGGTCCGGGGTGACAACAGTTATAAGGGCTCAGAGGTTCCATGAGTGAAGGTGTCAGGATGGCAAAGCACTGAGGTCCCACCTGTTCGACCTGATCCATCTGATGAGGAAGTGGCTGCGCCCCAAGATCCACAACCTGGAGAAAATTATGGAAGTCATAGTCTTGGACAGGTTCATGAGAGGACTACTGCCAAATCTATGAGGATGGGTCAGCCAAAATGACCCCTCCTCCTATGATGCATTAGTTGCCCTTGTAGAGAAACACTTAATGGCCAAAGAACTTTCTCAGACTACCGGGGAAGAGATGCGCTGGGTCAAGAGGCCAGTCCCCGCTCCAAGGGCCTGTGCTTCCGAAGCACTAGGAGAACTATATTGGTGGGGTGGGGGGGAGGAGGGAGAGAAGAGGCTGAAGAGTGGCCTGAAGCCGCAAAGGGACTTGGGGACCTGGGGAGAAAGGATCATGTGGTAAGGCCCACTGGCCCAAAGAATAGAGGGATACCTCGAGTAGGATATAGGTGTTATGCTTGTGGGGAAATGGGGCATATGGTGGCCCAGTGCCCTAATGTGGAGGAGCCCATGCAGTGCAATCTGGGGTATCATGAAGATCTTTGTGGCTTGATAAACCTTGTGGGAGTCGCGATGGCCCCCCCATAGATATATACGGCCAGTTAGGATGAATGGCATACAGACGATTGAATTAGTGGACTCCAGAAGTGCTGTCATGCTGGTCTCAAGGAAACTCATGGGGCAGGACCAGTTGTCTCGGGCCAAATGCACTGGAATAACCTGTGTACATGGTGCTGTCAATTATTATCCAACCATCCCTGTACAAATTGAGGTCCAGGGGAATACCACAAGGGTGATGGTGGAGGTGGTCCCGAAATTCCCATATCCGGTCCTTATAGGATGAGACTTCTTAGGGTTTGGAAGCCTACTCCCCATAGAGGAGTCAGAGGAGAGTAGTGACCCTGGGATTAATACAATGGACCCAGTAGCTAGCCCTCTCCCAGTCTTCTGTGAATTAGCCCAGGACTTGTTCTCTACAACTGGGAAGCCTTGGAAGACTAGGCAAGAAAGGAGGGCAGACAAGAGGTTGGGAACCAGGATCTTGGCCCAGAACCAAAAGGCTGCACTCGTAGGGAAGAATTTGTGTCCAGTTGGCAGGGGGCGACGCAGAGTCGACAAGTTAGAAGCTGGACCCAATTCCATGGAGTCCAACCCTGAGAGAGAAACAGAAGTAGGTCCCCTTGAATTTAGGCATATTGGACCCTCATTTGAGAATTTTGGGAAGGATCATGCCAATGATCTGCTATACAATAATATTAGAAAAGAGATAATTGAAGTGAATGGGGTCCCAGTGGAGGGGAAAACCGAAGTCCCAGGGCCACATTTCATGATAAAAAGGGACCTATTATATAGAGTAGTCTGACTGCAAGAGCAAGAGGTGGAGCAGCTCTTGGTACTTGAAGGCACCACAGGGCAGTGTTGAACCTAGCTCATAGTCATTTATTCGGAAGACATCTGGGGGTAGAAAAGACCCTTGATTGACTCCTATGGAGATTCTTTTGGCCAAGAGTTTATATGGAGGTACGACGATATTGCGCCTCCTGCCCAGAATTCCAATTGCATATCTCCCCACCACACTTGAGGGTCCCTTTAGTACCTCTGCCAATTATCAAAGTCCCATTCAAGAGGATAGCCATGGACCTGATAGGCCCACTGGAGAAGTCAGCCTGGGACCATCAGAGTGTGCTCGTTGTTCTGGACTACGCCACCTGATATCCAGAAGCCATACCCCTATGAAACACAATGTCCAAAGCGATAGCTAAGGAATTAACCAAAATTTTCTCTAGGGTGAGAGATCTTGATAGATCAAGGAACCCCCTTTGTGTGAAAGTTGAAGAAGGACTTGTGTGCAATGCTCCACGTATGGGACCTAAGAATGTCAGTCTACCATCTACAGACAGATGGCTTCATTGAATGCTTTAATAGGACACTGAAGAACAGGATACAGAAAGTGGTGAGCCAGGATGGGAAAAATTGGGATATCTTACCACCTTACCTGATGTTTGCTATACGGAAGGTTCCCCAGACTTCAACTGGGTTTTCCCCCTTCGAGCTGTCATCGCTAAGGAGGGCTTGGAAGAACAACCTAACAAGGGACGAAGCATCATTGAGCATGTGATGCAGATGAAGGACAGGATAGCCAAAGGTCCCCCATAATGTGGAAACACATGGAGAAGGCACAAGAGGCCCAATAGACCTATTAAAATTGCCGAGCGACAGCCCAGAAATTCCAGGCGGGAGATTGGGTAATGGTGCTGGAGCCCACAGCTGAGAGCAAGCTCCTGGCCTGATGGCAGGGGCCATATGAAGTAACAGAAGCCACTGGGGAAGTCAACTATAAGGTTCGACATCCTGATCACCGGAAGCTGGAACAGATCTACCATGTCAACCTATTGAAACCCTGGCAAGACATGGAAGCTCATTTGGTCATCCTAGAGACATCACCCCAAGAAAGCAAACATCAGGGACTGTTAGGGATATCCCCTAAATTGACCCCTGAACAATGAGCAGAAGACATCAATATGATTGAACGGAACCATGACGTGTTCTCAGAGAAGCCAGGTGGGACCACATCATCACATGTCCTGGAGTAAAAGTGAATGTTAAGACATACTGGATCCCAGAGGCAAAAAGGGAGGAGATCAGGACTGAAGTTGGGAGAATGCTGGAGCTGGGAGTCATTGAGGAGTCTCATAGTCAATGGTCCAGTCCGTTGTCCTGGTACCTAAGCCAGATGGCAGCATGAGATTCTGCAGTGACTTCCGAAAATTAAATGAGGTGTCCCAGTTTGATGCGTACCCCATACTTAGCATAGATGAGCTAATGGACTGGTTGGGAAAAGCTAATTTTTTGTCCACCTTTGACCTGACCAAAGGCTATTGGCAAATGCCTTTTCGACATCAGAGGGATTGTACAGTACACAGTCCTCCCTTTTGGATTACATGGGGCTCCTGCAACCTTCCACATGGCAAGTATGCGGCCACTTACCTTGATGATGTCATCATACATAGCCCAGATTGGGAGACACACCTAGAAAAGGTGGAAGCAGTATTGGATAACCTGAGGAAGACAGGTCTCACTGCGAATCCCTCCAAATGTGCAACAGGGCTAGCAGAAGCCAAATACCTTAGGTACGTAGTTGGGAGGGGCATAGTGAAGCCCCAACTGAACAATTACAGGCGATACAAAACCCCCTACTGATCTGGAAGAAACAGGTCAAAGCATTCCTGGGAATAGCTGGGTAGTACAGGCGATTCATTCCCCACTTTGCTACCAGAGCATACCAGTTGATGGATCTAATAAAAACCTGGGGCCTAGACATAGTGAAATAGACCAGCACAATTGAGGAAGCTTTTACAGATCTGAGGACCACTCTCTGCAGTAATCCAGTGCTAGTATCCCTGAACTTTTAGAAGGAGTTCTTGCTGCAAACGGATGACTCCAAGGTCAGGTTGGGAGCCGTGCTCTCTCAAATGGTAAGAGAGAAAGACCACCCAATCTTATTCCTTAGTAGGAAATTCCTGCCCAGAGAACAAAGGTATGCCGTGGTATAGAAGGAATGCCTTGTAGTAAGGTGGGCCATGGAAACCCTCCGATACAACTTGGATGGAGGTTTACCCTCATCACTAACCATACCCCCCTGAAATGGATGCACCTGAACAAAGGCCTGGTCCCCACTAAGCCCCCACTTCGGACTAAGGTACGCAAGTTCAGCTACGTTAATAACGTAGCTGAATTCAAAGTACCTTAGTCTGAACTTACCGCGGGTCCAGACGCGGCAGGAAGGCTCCCCCGTCAATGACGCATACTCCTCTCAGCGAGCTGAAGTACCGGCGTCGACGGCGAGCACTTCCGGGATCGATCCGGGATCGATTTATCGCGTCTTAACCAGACGCAATAAATCGATCCCAGAACATCGATTGCCTGGGTAAGTGAAGACGTACCCAAAGAAAGAAATGCAAGGGTAACGAGATAGTTCCTGTCATTACAACCCTTCCACTTCAGAGTGCAACACAGGTCAGGGACCAGGCATGGCAACGCTGATGGCCTGTCAAGGGTGCACTGTTTTTTGACCCAAGTAGCCCAAACCCATGGTGTTGAGCAGGGGTGTATGTCTGTGTGACAAAGTCAGGCCGGATGGCTGCAAGAGGGTCTTGGTAGGCCGATATGTTAGCCCCAGAATGTTAAAGGCTCTCTTCCCTATAAGCTGAGAAGGGGTTACCTCAGGTCAATTAGGGACAAGTGATTCCAATTAAGGGCTGCCTGAGGCCTTTAAAAAAACCCTCCTCTGGGCAGAGAAGAGGGGAAGAGAGACAGACAGACAAGCTGCTGCCAGGCTAGTAGCAGCAGGGAAATAAGCCGCTCCAGGATGAGAGGCTGTGTTCCTTCCCCTAGGGGAAACCTGAGCGCCTGCTAGGGGAAGGACTGACACCCCAGAGCAACCAACAGAATGACACCCTGCACCAGTGAGGAGGCAGCGAAAGTTCCCCCTCTGGGTGTTTTTTGTTTTGTTTATGAGACTGTTTCCTTTTTGTTTGGTGGAGGATCACCTCATAGGCCAATCCTCAGGCCTACCCTGAAAATAGGACTAAGGAAGCACAGAAGAGGGAAGGCAAACCCTGCCCTGAGAGGGGATGATTACGTCAGGTCCGCCATCGCCAGAGGGGGAAGCACTAAGTCTTGCAAGAGAAAGGCAGTGCCTTGTCACACAAAGCACTGTGTCATGCCTTGGAAAATGTTAAAATTTGCTCATCTATGTCTTGATAACATTGTAAGTACAATGGCAGATGTGATGTGCAAGATTTGTGAACGCTTGATCCAGCCCACCAAACCAACACAATCTTTCCATTTGCAGATTTCCAGTGCTTACACTAATCTCCAACTTTCAGGAGAGATGTGTTGTATCTTAAAAAAGATACAGCAGGCCCAGACCCTTGTCTTCAGCCAAGGAACGTGCAGAACAAATCAGGCCTGATTCTGGGGTCACGGTATGCAGGGCTGGTCCCTGGGCATATATTAGGGCAGCCTGAGGCTTCTGCCAATTTACTTCTGCTACCAATTCCACAAGGGGCGGAAACCATAGCCAGGTTTTGGAACAACCCGTGAGTTTCCCAGCCAGACACACTTTCCTCCAGTCACTGGCAGAGAAGGTAGGGTAGCAATCTTTATGCAGGCTTTTCATCACCAGAGAATCTCCCTATGCTGGAAATCCTTCTTGAGCCACATATATGTTTATCAATGACCAGGTTGTGTGTGCAGTGTGGTGCAAAGGGACTTCACTGTTTCGGAGGATTTGGCCAATGCATTTCCTGAGAATAGTAGGAAGAACTGAGAATTAACCTTATCACCATTTTGAGGCAAAGAAACATACTTTCTGTGCGGTAAATACAGTAGCTGTTGCTTAATAGCAATCTGTATACTAACATCTTTCATTTAATGGCAACATTTTGCTGGGAACCGATCCTGTTCCATTGACTTTAATATTAATTGGATTCGGATATTGGCAACAGGCATGCCGCTTACCACTTTTTTTTAGGAAGAAAGTCCCTGGCCACAGGCAGTCTGTGGGGCTGTAACCAGGGAAGTGCTGGGGCTGCACACTATCTTTCCATGTGCTTTCTGGTCTGCATCCTGCCCTGGCACTGGAGTGCAGAGTTGTGCTGAGCTCTGGCCTCAGACAGGTTTGTGGGCCGGGGAAGGCATGTCCCAATACTTTCTTCCTGGCTGCAGCCAAAAAGGTCCACAAAGAGTCTTTGATCCTTCTTCTTATATTCAGTATCCATATTGGATTCTAATGAACTGATGTGCTTATGCAATATAGTTGTTGGCTTATATGTGTGTTTACTACTATAATATAGCTATTGTGTGTAGCTATTAATGTAGTTTAACTTGCTCTATCACTGTTGTGGTGCTGTAAACATAGAACACAATGTAGTGTTTTGTTGATGTGCTTTACAAATATTTGTTTTGCAGACTGCAGTGATGATGTGTTCCGTTGTACTACTGGGAAATGCCTCAATTACACCTTTGTTTGTGATGGATATGATGATTGTGGAGACCTGAGTGATGAACAAAACTGTGGTAATTGGGAGTGTTACATTTTTCTAAAGGCTTTAATGTAATAGCATTGTCTAAACTGACAGAATCTTTTCCCTTAGACTTACCAGAAACAGTAATATACCCTGTGTTCCACTTTATTTAGCAAGGAAGTGAACACAGATTAAAGTTTGTGACTCTTCATAACTAATTTAAAAGATTTGGAGAATTCTATCATTCAATGCTTTTTCAGCAAATGATATTTTTACACAATTTTTATGTTTTATACAAATCAGGTGCATATTTTATTGAAGAAATGTTGACTTCGTTATTTATTGTAAACTTATTCAAGGTGTGTTTCAGTTTTCCAGATAATTCAGCAGCTCATATGAGATAAAATAGAACCTAAAAATGCTGCATATCATTGGTGCCAGCAGAGCATTATGACTAAACTCTTCCTGCATAAGCATCAGGACAGACTTGTCCTCCTTGACCATCAGCTATTCACTGCTCTTTAAATCCTGATCTCCATTGAATTTCAAGGCTCTTTCCACTGATAATTATCTTCCTACCTCTCTGATCACTTCTTCAATGTCTTGTTTGGCAGATCCTCTTGGTCTCACAATCCACATTACATCTATGGTTGGCTTGAAAATGGGAATTTTTCCCATAGAAATGTTCATGGGGGGGAAAAGTCCCCATTTGAAATTTTGCCACCAGGAAATAATGGTTTCCTGATGCAAAATTTAAAGAGTTAGTGCGGAAAACCTTATTTTTCCAATTTTTGCCAGAGAGAAAAAGTTAAACAAAGTGAAAGTTCTACTTTCTCTCTGAAAGAGCTACCATTAAACATGAAAAATAATATTTTTGTTAAAATAAAAAAACCTGTTCCTTTTTAGCTTTTACTTTCATTTTCTTCTCACCTCCCAGAAAAGTGAGAGGAGAGAAGGTGTCCATTTTTTAACAATTTCAAAACAAACATTTTCAAAAATACTGAATAAATGTTTTTTCTAAAAATTTTATTCAATATATTTAAATGAAAAATTTAATCAAAAATGAGATTTTATTGAAAATTTTTTTTGACAAAAGCTCTTTTTTATTAAAAACCTTTTAACTGAAAAAAAATTCCATCCAACTTTGATCACATCTTGTCTTCCTGATATTACTTTATCCTATATAATGTCCCTAAGATTCAACCTTTTTTCCTCTATATAAACTACCTACGGCTTGGTCAAGTGTTTATTGTCTTGTGCCTTGGTTTTGTAATCTCCTCCTCACTGCCCTGGATACTTCCAATCTTGCCTACCACAAGTCTGTTAGGCCGGTTTTGAGTAATAGGCAGTAATAGCTGCATTGATGGACAATAGGCATTAGTAACCTGCGATAACAAAAACTCTCCACAACTGTCCCACCCATTTTTTCTTGTAAATTTTTTTTCATTGAATCTGATCACTTTTACTCACAGTGAATAGGCCCCAGTCCTGCAAGCACTTAATCTTGTGCATAGCTTTCTTCATGTGAGTAGTCTTCATGTGACTGATGAATTTACTATTTTGAAGACTTCAGTGGGATTTCTTATGTGAGCAAAGTTATACATGAGTTTAAGGACTTGTCTACTCTAAAAAGCTGTACTGCTTCAAAGATAAGTATAGTTAACCTCCCTAGTCCAGATGCAGTTGCTTTACAAGGGTATAGCTAGGGGAAGGGAAATAACTATACAGGTATAAGTCACCTTTCTACTGATATAACTATTTTGGGAGAAAAAAATCACACCCCTAACCAAAAGATTATTCCAAAAAAATGTTAAGTATAGAGGAGATCTTAGAGTATGTCTGCACTTAAACCACTGCAGCTGCACTGCTCTAGCACTTCAGAGTAGACGCTTCCTATGCTGACGGAAGGGGTTCTCTTATTGGCATAAGTAATCCACATCCATTAGAGGCAATAGCTAGGTTGATGGAAGAATTCTTCCTTCAACCTAGCACTGTCTACACTGTGGGTTAGGTTGGCATAACTACATCTCTCAGGGGTGTGGATTTTTCCTTATTCCTCAAGTACTTCCATTGGAATCTATCAAAGGGACTACTTGTGCTGTAAGGTATTACTCCTTGTGAGCTAAGCTGGTAGAATCAGGCCCTTACAGTGAAATCCTGGCCCCATTAAAGTGCTCAGTTGTGTAGCATGGTTGGTAATAATTTTTGAGAAAAATGGAAACAAGTTAAACTTCCTAACTTAATAGCATAATAACAGAAAACACTGACATAAAAACAATGTTTGACAGTGATTACTCTCAGATTTGTTGTGTCCCATTCTCTCTTCTTCATCTTTAACATACTCTCAAGAACTTTTATACCAAGTGTATTCTGTATATTCAACCTTTCCTAAGGGTTCGACAAAGAAAGTTTCATTACTTGAGGAAACAGAATGATGAAAGGGCAAAATAAGGCTAAGACTTCTGTCTTTTCTTGGAGTTTTCTTATGGAAAATTCTTGGCCTCTTCCAAAGCTTAGCAGGCTAGTGGGATCATTATGTGTCCCATAATGCAATGCAGATCTATCTTTTTTTACTTCTAAACAATTTTATGGTGGGATTGAAGAAAGAGATTTTCCCTCTACCTTAACCAAGAAGCCTGGCAAAATAAATAGCTATGTCTATAATAGATAAGACCGCAAGAGCTTTAGCCTTCTGAAGAATGCTTTGTTTATCTGGGAACCAGTGTTTGGTGTGTTCATTCCAACTCTCAACTGATGTCTTCAGCTGAGTGTGTAATAGGAAGAAATAGCATTTCCACAAACACAGTATCATTGCCTTCTGCTGTGCCTTATGTCACTGTTCATAATCCTTTATCTTATCTTTCAATAGGGACAGGTAGATCTCTTTGAAAATCTTTTACCTTGGCCTCTTTTTGGTGATGCAGCATCTTTGGCCATCAAAATTCTTTCTTCAGCATGAACTGTTTTCTCTGCAATATTGGCCACAGAGTCTTCCAAATCCTTGTTGGAGATCACTAGCGATTCCAGCAATTCTTTCATTGGTTGGAGTTTCTCCAAGACTCTTTTAAAATAGGTGGCATCCAAGGTGGTGTCTCTTCAGTCCTCTTAGCGTTACTTCACTGAGGAGCCAGACTATAGTCTATTCCTTATATACTATTTGAGTTTTCAGTTTCATCTCTTACCTCAGAAATATTTTATTTCTTCCAGCCATATGATCTATTAGAAATTGAGTGAAATGTCAAAAACAAAACAAAAAAAAATTACCAAACCAGTGGGTTTTAGTAATTCTGTGGGACCTCAGCATAGCTACTCACTCTACCCACATCACATGGCCATTGGACAGATCATTTCTCAATAGATGTTGATATGCTAGGAGAGATGCAGTTCTGCAGACAATTTGAGAGTGATCTGTGAATTTCAGTTTGGGAACAAATACTTTATCATACTGACATCTCTATGTAGGAATTGCAAATTAAATGGATGTACTTGACCTTAAATTTCATATTCAGAACTGTCTATGAAATAATATGCTAAAATATGAGGCTAAAGCACAAAATTACATGTGCTAGCTGCTTAGTTTCTCTGTCCAGGATATTTCCCATTTGTTAATATAAATCCAAATTACTTTAATAGGAAAAAAGATATTGGTCTATAGTATGGTAGTCACTATTGGAAACATGGCAGTTGCCTTAGGTAACATTGTGACAGGTCACAGCTGCTGTACCTCCACCTCTTCCACCAACACAGACCACTCTGAGACCTTCCTGCTTGTGAACACCAGCATGTAATTTAATTACAGTGTCTCAGTCCTTCCATCAGTGCATATCAGTGCAACCACATCCTTGCACTCTTTTCCAGCTCTCTGGCCCTTTCTTCCAGGGGTGAGTGGCTGAGATGTCTCTACTCCAAGAGCTGCCTTGTCAGGCTCTCTTAGCCTCCTCTCTTCCCCCTTCCTCCTCAAGCACTTCTTTCCTGTGCTCCTTTTTAACCACTTGCCTGCTCATGGGTTAATTAGCTCATTAACATTAACCCCTGACTTGAGCTTATGACCTATGGTCCCCTCTTACATCTTGTGGGTGATTTTATGCTTGTTAGAGGTAAAATGACATTATAGGAGTGTCAGGGGTGTATTGTTTATTAGCTTCAAACTTGCATGGGGGGCAAATAGGTGAACATAAGTACATGGATTATTAAGGTTGCTAGAGTTAAAGATCTGTTATACTAGGTGAAAGCTTTGTGCAGGAATGTGATGGGGCGCCTGCCCCACACTGAGATCTAAGGGGTTAATAGAGCCCTGGGGAGGCTGCGCAGGATGCAGCCAATCAGAGGGACTGCAATGAGCAGCCAGTCAAGGCCGGGTTGGCCCATATAAGAAGGGCTGCAGAACAGAGCAGCTTCAGTCCTCCCTGGAGTTTGAGGAGTGAGGTGGACTGGGTGCCTTGCAGGCTGAAGGCAGCAAGCACTCTGGACAGCAATACTGCAGGCAGAGACCCAGGGATCTAAAGGCAGCTCCTGGTGTGCTGCAGGCTGTGGCTCTGAGGCAAGGGCAAAGAAGGTGCTGGGCCGCAGGGAAGTGGCCCAGGGAAACCTATGGAGGAGTCAGAGGGGGCTCCGGAAGCAGTGGCCATCTACAGCATCCCTGGGTCTGGACCCAGAGTAATGGGTGGGCCCGGGTCCCCCGCAACCCCACTCGCCACTGAAGAAGTGGCTGGACTACACCCCTGGAAGTGGGGAGCACAGAGTGCGGCACAGCCAGATGGCTGTGTCACTGAACAGCATGCCGTGGTCCTGGGAGTGACATGAGTCACAGAGCAGAAGTGACAGCAGCGAGGCAACACCAGAAGAGGGTGCACTGACAAAAAGAGCTAATTCCCATAACAGCTGACAGGAGGCGCCAGAGTGGTGAGTCACACCCCGTCACAAGGAATTCTACTAACGCCTGAAGTGTAGCTAAAAAGTGAAAGATTTAAGGCAATAAACCCAAGTCAGAAACTTTGCGCTCTCGTTCTGGGAGACAAACAAGTAACCGCAAATGGTTACAGTACACCACAGAGATCTGCAAGAAGGGTGTGTGTGACATTCTGCACCTCAACGTAGCACCCTGCAACCCCCATATTCACCACTGCCATATGTTGATATGTTTTGTATATCTAGCAAGGTATCATTTTAAAACTCTTGATTTATTGAACATTAATAAAATCCCTGTTGGTTTGTATGTACTATCATTGTATGTGAAGTTATGAAGTATTGCTACATGTGCTACAGAAATATGTTGTAATGTTCAGAGATGCCCACAGCCAGCCTTTCAGTTGCAACAAAGGAGAGCCAGACAGGAGTAGATGGCCCACCAAAAAGAATTCACTATCCCAGAGGCTCCTTACAGAGGCATGTACTCAATGGAGACTGCTTGACCAATGGGGATTGCCTGACCCCCATGTCACAGCAAGGATCTTTCTAGCATCTGGAAGAAGGTATAGAAAGAGAGAGAGTGACATCATCACTTGGTTTCTCCCCCACCTCCCGTCTCAACATCCAGAAGATCATCTAGATGGAAGACAAAGACTTGGAACTAGGGATTCCGGTCCCAGGCCGGATTGGAGTCCCGCCTGTGTTTTGAGGAACTGTAAGCTGCCTGTGGGGTGAGAAACTGTTTGATTCAAATCTTGCTTAGTCTGTTAAAGTTAGAATTTAGACTATTTCTATTTTTAGTTCTTAGGTAACCAACTTTGATCTCTATGCCTATTACTTATACTCACTTTCTATAATTAATACATCTATTTTATATTTTACTAAAACAGTGTGTTTTTGGTTGAAGTGCTAGGGGAATCTCAACTTAGGTTACAAAGGCTGGTGCATGCCCACTTTCCTATGAAGAAGTAGTGAATTAAGGAATGAGCTTACATTGGCCAGGCTCTGACCAGTGCAAGACAGCACAGTTCTGGAATTTGGGGGGGGGGTATTGGCTGAAGCATCCCTACTGATGGTTCATGAGTGACTGGGAGATCATTCATGTAAGTCAGTTGGGTGTGCCCCTGCATGTGGCTGGCTGTGTAAATGCAGTGCCTGTCAGAGGCTTGTACCTTGACATTAACATGACCATGTGAGAAGCAGCTCAGGCTGGTAGGTTTGGAGGGCTCAGCGGTCCCATAGTCCAGGTTTCACCCCAGGAATCCCATCATAGGGGGCTTTGGTAATGAGGTTGCTATGGAGTATGTGCGCAGTTAGACCTCATTTACATATAGGAATTATTAAGAAATAAGTATATAAATCATTAATATTAATGTTTGATGCTTAATTACGGACACCCCAAAGGCTACATGTGGGTGGGGCAGCTATTGACCTTATAATAATTAGGGTAAAGGATCAAATATGGTATATATCCATACTCTTACCATAAGGAATGGTATAAAATATTACACCCAGTTCCCATTTCTTTGGGTTTGTTGCGTCACCGAGATGGTGTAATCTGAATCAGGACCTCCCTTCTGATGGGCTCCACTTACTTTCCCTTCTATCTTGGTTTTCAATGGTCTCCATAAATTGTGAATATGCACCATGCAAGATTGTAAGTATGAACAATACAGGAAACCACTTTACTGCACTTATCTTATCCTTATATTTATGTATATTGATCCTTTCCTACTATGTCAATTATACTTGTCTGTATTAAATAAAGTTTCTGTGTGTTTCACCAAATAACCATCTTCTCAATTAACTCTAATTACCTGCCTAGGAAAAGAACCAGTTATCTGTAACAAGTGCATGTCGCTCCCCAATACATAATCTTATAAGTGTAATAATTCTTCAGGTTACAACTTCCTAACCCCTGCCTAGTAATCAGGCCCATCTCTGACCAATTAGGCCTTCTCTAGGAACCTAATTAATGCTAATAGTGGCTAGAGAGCTGGTGCAAGCTCCATCTCTCTCAGCATTCTGACCTCACTTTACATCAGTTTTTGCCTTGTTTAAGGCATTTACTATAAGTATAAAATAGTTTAAGTAATACTGCAGGTATGGTAACCTTGTGTACTGTAGTTAATCTAACACTAAATTGCCAAAGTTGTAATGATAATGACCTTTTCAGAGCACGGAATTGTCAAGCAGAGAAATAGGAATTACACAATTGGTATTAATTTTTTTCTCTTTCTTTTCTCTCCTAATTTTTCATCAGATTGCAATCCATTGAAGCAACATCGATGTGGAGATGGAAGATGTATAACGGTAGACTGGGTATGTGATGGTGACCATGATTGTATAGACAAGTCAGATGAAGTCAATTGCTGTAAGTTACCTAATTTCTTTAGTCTCCATATCAGTATTGTTTTAAAAAAATGTTAAGGATGGAATATTGCTAGAAAGACAAGAATTTAAGGGAATTTGATTTCATATAGCTTAGTAAGTGGTAAATGTCCTTGCAGGTAACATACTGTGGCAAACATAGTTAAACTATAGGTTAGCTAATGTGATGCCAGTTTTTAAAAATGGGCTCCAGAGGTGATCCTGGCAATTACAGGACAGTAAGCCTAACTTCAGTACCAGGCAAATTGGTTGAAACTATAGTAAAGAACAGAATTATCAGACACATAGATGAACACAATTTGTTGTGGAAGAGTCAACATGATTTTTGTAAAGGGAAATCATGCCTCACCAGTCTACTAGAATTCTTTGAGGGGGGCTTGCGGACAAGGGTGATCCAGTGGATGCAATGTACTTAGATTTTCAGAAAGCCTTTGACAAGATCCCTCACCAGAAGCTCTTAAGCAAAGTAAGCTGACATAGGATAAGAGGGAAGGTCCTCTCATGGATCAGTAACTTGTTAAAAGATAGTAAACAAAGGGTAGGAATAAATGGTCAGTTTTCACAATGGAGAGAGGTAAATAGTGGTGTCCCCCAGGGGGCTGTACAGGGACCAGTACTGTTCAACATATTCATAAATGATCTGAAAAAGGGGGTAAACAGTGAGGTGGCAAAATTTGCAGTTACAAATTTGCAATTACAAAACTACTCAAGATAGTCAAGTCCAAAGCAGACTGCAAAGAGTTACAAAGGGATCTCGCAAAATTGGGTGACTGGGCAACAAAATGGCAAATTAAATTCAATATTGATAAATGCAAAATACTGCACACTGGAAAACATAATCCCAACTATACATATAAAATGCTGGGGTCTAAATTAGCTGTTACCCCTAAAGAAAGAGATCTTGGAGTCTGTTCGGCACTGCTGAGGCCACATCTAGAGTACTGCATCCAGTTTTGGGCCCTCCACTACAGAAAGGATGTGGACAAATTGGGGAGAATCCAGCAGAGGGAAACAAAAATGATTACGGGGCTGGGGCCCATGATTTATGAGGAGAGTCTGAGGGAACTGGGATTATTTAGTCTGCAGAAGAGAAGAGTGAGGGGGGATTTGATAGCAGCCTTCAACTACCTGGAAGGGGGTTCCAAAGAGGATGGACCTATGCTGTTCTCAGTGGTGGCGGATGACAGAACAAGAAGCAACGGTCAGAAGTTGCAGTGGGGGAGGTCTAGGTTGGATATTAAGAAAAACTATTTCACTAGGAGGGTGGTGAAGCACTGGAATGGGTTACCTAGGGAGGTGGTGAAATCTCCATCCTTAGAGGTTTTTAAAGCCCAGCTTGACAAAGCCCTGGCTGGGATGATTTAGTTGGTGTTGGTCCTGCTTTGAGCAGGGGAGTGGACTAGATGACGTCCTGAAGTCTCTTCCAACCCTAATTTTCTATGATTCTATGATTGTGCGTAGTTATCTGAAAACTTCCACTTAGTGTGTAGTGGCAGTCAAAAAAGCTAAAGCAATATTGAGAATCATTAGGAAAGTGATATATAATAAGATAGAAAATATCATATTGCCTCTATATGGTATCCCCACATCTTGAATACTGCATGCAAATGTTGTCACTCCATGTCAAAAAAGATGTATTGGAATTGGAAAAGATACAGGAAAGGGCAACAAAAATGATTAGGGGTATGGAATAGTTTCCATCTGAGGAGAGATTAATAAGACCGGGCCTTTTCAGCTTGGAAAAGAGACAACTAAGGGGGGGATATGATAGAGGTCTATGAAATTATGACTGGTGTGGAGAAAGTAAATAAGGAAATGTTATTTACTCCTTCTTATAACACAAGAACTAAGGGTCACCACATGAAATTAATAGGCAGCAGGTTTAAAACAAACAAAAGGAAGTATTTCTTCACACAATACACAGTCAACCTGTGCAACTCTTTGCCAGAGGGTGTGATAAAGGCCAAGACTATAACTGAGTTCAAAAAAGAGCTAGATAAGTTCATGGAGGATATCTCCATCAATGACTATTAGTCGGGATTGGCAGGGATGCAAAACCATGTTCTGAAGTGTCCCAGGCCTCTGTTTGCCAAAAACTGGGAATGGGTGATGGGGATGGATCATTTGATGATTACATGTTCTGTTCAATCCTTCTGAAGCACCTGGCATTGGCCACTGTTGGAAGACAGGATACTGAATTAGGTGGATCATTGATCTGATCCAGTATGGCTGTTCTTATGTTCTTAACCTTTCCTTCTGATTGTCAAAATGTATTGTAGTTTCCTTCTGGTTCATTATCATTTCAATTGGAATACTGCAACTGTCCTTCTTAAATTGTAAGCATTTTGGAGTAGGGACATAGGCTCTGGGCTGAAAAATTACTGAGTCCTGTGAGCCCAAGTCAGCTGGCCTGGGCCAGCTGTGGGTTTTTTATCCCTGTGTAGCCATACCCATTGACCACACAGGAGAGATAGGCTCTCCGTTCAGCTACCCACACTGGACCAGGCAGAGCTGTCATCATTCCACAGCTGATATTACATGGAAAGTTCTGCTGAGGAAAAGCCCAGAGCAGACAGAATCTTCCAAAAATTTATCTGCAAAAATCTACTGATCATGTGTAAACTGTTTTCCCCCCCCCCCCAAGTCTTATAATTTGGCAAAATGTGGATGTTTTTGCTCAGAGACAACTAAAGCCCACCCCCTGCCAAAATTCAAGTCCCTGCTCCAAAGAATGCAGGCACTGAAGATTTTTGAACAATTTTTTAACATGGGCAAAAAAACTTATTTTTCCTTAGCCTCATTCTTAGAAAAAGCCAAACCATTTGCCTGAAAATTTCCAGAAGAATTTAGCCTGAGCCAGACACCTGATAAGGAAAATTTCAGCCCAAATGGTTAAAATTTGAAAAAGTTAGCTGAAAACAGGGTCTTTATAATAATGGTAAGTGTTCAGCTACCTTTCTAAGCGTTGCTGCCAGCCCCTCCAATAATATTTATTTCAAAAAATATGTTTAAAAGAAATGAGAGACCTGTAGACATGTAGGATGATTGGAATGTGTTCTTGTTTCCCCAGCATGTTACAGTCAGGGTCTGGTGGAGTGCAGAAATGGACAGTGCATTCCCAGTGCTTTCCAGTGTGATGGGGATAATGACTGTAAAGATGGAAGTGATGAAGATAATTGCAGTGAAAATAAGGGTATGCTGTGTTTCATTCTCTTTGCAGTAAGTCAACCAATCCCCAATGACCCCTCTGTACTGGAACTTCCTTGTGGGAAATAAGAACATAAGGATGTCTGTCCCCTAAGTGGCACACAAGAGGTACCCCCCCACCCCCCCCGCCCCTCCACGTTACAGTCAGAACTTTTTCTTAACCACTCCTGAAGAATCTACCTTGAGGGTAAGCAGAGAGATGGAAATGCCATTCTAGAATTTGGTTTCATAACTAATCAGTTTTTTAAAAAATACTAGTATTCTCTGTATTTCAATAAACCCAACTGTTAAGAGTTTCCCTGAGGTTAGGATGGCACAATGGCATTTACATATCATTAGTGGTTATTGCCAGTTGGCAAGGAACATCCTGGGGAAAGACTTTCCTGATTGAAAACAGAGAATTAGAGAAAGACTGTGTTCTCATTGTTGAATTACTGGTTAAATGTGGGAAGCTCACTAAGGGAAAAAAACAGGCATGTTGTAAATCCTCACAACTGGCAATAGTGGCAGAACACAGAACTGACACACTTTGGAAAAAAGGAAATCCTTTCATATAAGTCCACTCTCCTCTGGGGTCATCTGGTGCCTTTTTCAACTCTTCTGTTCCTTTCCCTCCTCCATTAAGTTCTCTGGCCCTTCCCATTGCTATTTTAAGTCATCTCATCTAAAGAATAAATGAAGAAGTAAAGCAGAGAAATTTCAATTCATTCTCCTCTACCAAGATTGTTAGATCTTACAACTTGCATTGGTGAAAGCTACAGCAGGATAGTTTTTACATTTCTGTCATATGAAGATGTAAAACCCAGAGCCAAATGTTGCCCTCAGTTATATCTGTGCAACCCCAATCAAGGTTCAATTTCCTCTCCTCCATATTTCCCCTTCTCTGGTGTCTATTTTTGTTGTTGTCATTCTCTGCATCCCCAGCCTTATACTGTACTTTCCAGGTCCCTCTACTTCTCCTGTTAGAGGTTGCAAAATAGAGGGGAAAGGAGGGGAGCTGAGAAAGGAGAGTGGAATATGCTAGAAACTATAGTACTGTTTCTAGCAGCCTCTGAAAGATGCCTTTCCGAAGTAGCCTTGTCACATCCACCTTACTTTCTGCCTCCTAAATTATTCATCGCTAGTACAAGATGATTTAGCTGACACATTGATGCATGAGGTACAATAGAATCCAGGTGCATGTCTGTCTCTCTTGCTCTCTCTCTCTCACTCATTGTTTTTCTTGCCACTGTGGGACTAAGAATAATAAAATTTTGTTTCTGTCAGTAAAGTGACCAGATATGACTCAAAGATACAAGGAGCAGATCAAGAGTGAGAAGGGGCCATTATTATACAGTCAATGTTCTGAGTATATGCTTACAACTTAGTGTTCCCATCTAAACACTTTAGCTGCAATGCCTTTAAATTATAAGAAAATTTCTTCTTCTGTTCATTATCCCTAAATATTTAGCAAAATGCTGTTAAACACTTTTAGCAATCTGCTTTAGAGCAGGGACATTCATTTAGACAACCTTGTAAAGATTTCCCACTGGGAAAACATCTCTCTAAATTCACTTAGGACTGAAGTTCTGCCTGGTTCTTATCAGGGTGCATACTCTGGAGATTGCTATTCTGCCCATTGCACAGTCCACATAAGGGCCAGGCAGAATTCCTGTCCATACATTTGGGAGTTCAGGGACCACTCCTTCCCTGCTGCCCCAGGGCATACAGAACAGGTTGGGCCATGCCTCAGCTCCATCATACTCCAGAACTGGCTGTTGTACAAAGAGAAATAAGCTGCACTTTGTAAAGCCAGAGGACTTTCCTGTGCTTTTCCTAAGGGTGCAGCTGAGACCTACTCAGACTGTGTGCTTCACATATTCTGCTGCCTCTGCTATCCGAGCTTGTAAATTCTTTTGTTATAATGTCACTTTACATAACTTAGAAACGTTGCTATCAAAGCCAAGAGAACTTGTAGATTCTTTGGTCCCGTCTTTGAACTAGCTTTGCATAGGGGAACTGTGTGCATCTGTCTTGTATGCTCAGTAAACAGTTTTCAAGGAGTCATAGCTTTGCCAAAATAATCCTTGCAATGACTTTTGTCCTCACTTAGGACTATGCCCAGCTTTAGCTTTCTAACTTCAGTCTTTTCTGCTGTAACTCTGTCTGAGGAAATATGACTGGAATTCTAAAGCATGAGAATAGGCTGTTTTACCAAATCCAAACTAGATGAAGGGATTTTCTCAAATTTTCTTCAAAAACTCAATTCCAGGCAGAGCCCAAACATGAAAACTCCCCCCCCTGCTAATTTTTTTAAATGGTGAGAAAATGGCCCTTACAATTGAAATTTCTCTCTAACCCATGTAATACTACCAAATATGTGCTTAAGAAACTCCCAAATTGTGCGGATTCTTGTGTCGTACACACAGGTGCAGAATTAGTTTACAGTGAAGCCAAATATTATGTTAGTGGGGGCTGGAGGCGACACACTGAAAGTCTCTCTAAGACAATTGAAAGAGTAAATTCCTATACTTTTAATGTTAATGAGCGCGTTCAGTTCAGAAATTAACCAAGCCTGCGGGAAGACGTGGCATGCTCCCGTGCTAGTTGACCATCTGATCTTTTAAAATAAAAGTATAGTTTCCATATACCCCATTTCAGAATGGTAATGGGAGAATCAGAGGATTTGTAGACATGGGCCTGTTCAGCTAAACTTTCACACATTCAAATACTTATCTACATCTTGTTTAAACTTTTGGTACCCCCACACCAGTGTGCCTTTGGCAAGCTTTCAGTAGCTCATGCTAGTCCTATAACTTTGTCTCCCTCTACTGACCCAGACAGATCACACTGCCTCAGTCTGTACTTTGTATTTTGAAGGTTCTCTGGATCCAGCAAAGTATCTGTGGCATACCTGGTCTTACTCCCCCCCACCTCCAAGCAGGTGGAAAAACACTACTAGGTCCCACCTAAGGGCTTTTAGCATTTTTATGCCCATTTGATACTGGGATTGCTCGTCATCTCTGTAGTGTAGGAGAAGACCAGATCCACCAAGGGCATCAAGACAAGGACACCAAAAAGCTGGATACTTTTGTCCAGAAAGTCTATTCCTAGGCAGCCCTCCAATTCCACATAGTGAATTGTCAAGCACTGTTCATGAAAACAGATTTTTGATGTAGGAAAGGGTGACCCATTTCTGTCTTGGCTCCCATAGAAATAGAGGGAAAAAGTAAAAGACACAGTCAAGGAGGGGTAGATGATAACCAAGACAGTGCTACAAATGATAATGGATGAATCCTGTACAACTGTCCGTTTTATGGCCGTGACAATCACAATGTGCTGGGCATCTGGAATACCAAGGGTGGTCCAGGTGACAATTGAGGACTTACCTTTTGATGGCATAGATTTATTTAGTGTACAAAAAGATGAGGCAACATTCAGATCCTTGGGCATTTATACCCCAGAATTATTAGGTATATGTCCACAGGTACATACATGACACACTTTGCCAGCCTTCATCTGGGATCCCTACAGTTCTGTCTCAGCTCAGTGTACTTTCCTGCAACGCATCGGATGAGCAAGTTATTGTGGTTCCATTCCACACACTTATGACATTGACCTGGTGATTGCTTCCTGACACCATTCAGAAAGGGGTGCCATTGTGACTCTTTCACCATTCAGACCAATAGTCATGGACCCATCTGGTAAAGGTTGGGAAGTCCACAAGGATAATCTGCAGATACAAGGGGTTTGGTTCTTGGAAGAAATGAAACTATGATAAACATCTTAGAGCTCAGAACCATCAGGCTGGTATGTCTGGCATTCCTCCTGGTTCTGTGACACTGAATAGTGCAGATACTGACAGACAATACATCCACAATATACTATCTAAACGAACAAGGGGGTGCCTGCTCCCTGTCTCCCTGCTCCCCCAGCCCCCACAAGTTAGTGATCATGTTATCAAACTGGTGCTCCCCATGCAGCATAAATCCAACAGAGCTGCAACTTCTGGGAGACAACAGTGACCTGGCAGACCTCCTCATCAAGCAATCTGTTACCAACCATGAGTGGTCACTGATGAATCCATCATCAACTCAATATTCCACCAGTGGGGAAACTGGTGTTTGCCACCAAGTACCCAAACTTCTATTCCAGAGGAGTCATGAACCAGCGATCTTTGCTGGATGCCTTCCTTCTGCGATGGAATCAGGGCTTTCTTTACACCTTCTCACTGATCACACTAATCCCCAGGGTGATTGCCAAAGCCAGAGGAGACCAGGCAAGATTCACCCCATTCTCTATGGCTGAGACTGTGCTGACTGATGAATTTGATGCAGATGTCTGCACAACCCCTAATTAGGTTCCTGGATTGGCTAGACCTCTTGTCTCAAGATCAGGGTTCAATATTCCATCTACACCCAAAGTTTGGCAGCTGATGGTCTGGATGTTGACTGGATGAGCATCATGGAAAGGGACTACTCCTCATATGTTCAGGGAATACTGTCATGGAGTAGGACACTATCCACAAGGAAAACTTACTCCTCTAAATGGAAAAGATTCTCTATATGGATGGCCCAACATGGCTTACACCTGGTGCAGGATCTGATACCAAAGATTCTGGACTACTTGTTGGAATTAAAACACTCTGGACTTTCATTCAGTTGAGTTAAGGTTCATTTGGCTGCAATATCAGCATATCATCCACTGATAGTCACTTTTGATCTTCTCCCATCTGATGGCATCCAAATTTCTTAATGGCCTTATGCATGCCTACCCACTGGTTAGAGACTCTGCTCCAATGTGGGAGTTCAGTGCTGTCCTTCACAAACTTATGGAGCCTCCCTTCAAGTCCCTCTCGGAGTGTTCCATCCACCATCTTCCTCTCAAAACGGTTTTCCTGGTTGCCATCACTTCAGCCAGTGAGCTCCAGGGGCTCATAGCAGAACCTACATGCACCTCATTTCAGAGCAATAAGATGGTCCTGAAACCTCATGCAAAATTCCTCCCCAAGATGGTTTCAGAATTCCATCAACATACCTGTGTTTTTCCGAAAGCCACATTCCATCCCAGGGGAGAAGAAGTTCCATACTTTGGACGTATGCAGAGCACTCCAATACAATGCTGACAGGACCAAATCATTCAAACAATCCTTACGTCAGTTTGTGACTACGGCTGGCTGCTCCAAAGGGTAAGCCACTTCATCCTAAAGACTTTCAAAATGGATAACACATTGTATCTCACTGTGCTGCCAACTGGCTGATGCCTTTCTGACAGTTAGGGCTTATTTTATCAGAGCTCAAGCGGCATTCTCAGCATGTCTCTGCAACATGCCAGTATCCAGACTCTGCAGGGCTGCTCGTGAAGTAAACTGCTCACATTTGTCAAACATTATGCACTGGATTTGGCTGCAAGAGCAGATGATAAGTTTGGGAGACTGTACTCCAATCTCTATTTGACTGATGATGTTGATACTCCTCATGTTCACCAACCTGAAGAAGATACTGCTTGCCAGTCACCTACAGTGGAATCCACAGTGACATGTACTCAAAGAAAGAACGATTATTACACCAGACCTTGTTGGTTCTTCAAGATGTAGTCAGTATGGATCACATGACTTCCTGCCCATAAGCGCTGACTTTTGCTTTTTCCCAGGGGTGCTCCACCTCCACTTCTTAACAGACATTACTATTAAAAATATTCTGAGCTTGCGCACATGAGGTACATGTACACTTAGAGTGGGATCCATACCGACTACAGCATCTTGAAGAACAACAGTTACTGAAGGGTAAGTAACCATTCTTTCATCTTTTCAAAATTAAAGGAGTGTGGATGCATCTAAGAGAGGCAGAGAAGTTCTTAAATGATTTAGGATGTTGGTTTGGCTTCAAAAAACAGTTGAGCAGTAGTAGCACACTTGTGATATCATCAGAATAGATATGAGAAGGAGAACAGTTAGTAACTTGCTACTTCATCCATATAATCCTCAAATGAATATTGGCTTACCATATTGCTGAATGAGAAAACATATCTTCCTTACATACCTTAAGGAAATGTAATTATGACCTTAATGCTGTCTCATTCTGTGAAAATAGAAATTCAATATGGAAGTAATCACAACTGGGTCTGATGCTTTCTAAAGACATGACAGACTGTGTTTATAGGAATTCAGTGTGGATTGTATTATGATTAGAAAGAATCTGTACTGTACCCACAAATGGTAGCATACCAAGGACTTGAGAAAGGACCTCCCTTTGGGAGATTGATAGGAGGTAGCTGAGGCGTGGTGGTGGCAAGACTTTAAAAATATGTTTTAATGCCCAGATTTGTGACAATTTTGGAAGTCTGTAAAGATTTTTTCCTATCCTATGAGTTTCATTTTAGGATCAAGTGCTCTTGTAAAATAAAAAGACCAAAAATCTATTAGTTCCTGTATGTGCATACCATATTGTACTGTAGCAAATGTGGTAAAGATGTAAAACATACATCCTCTGCCATACCTCAGATGAAGTGAAGTCACCAAAAGAGTGAAAAGATACTCTTGATATACCTAGCTCAGTGTTAAGCTACATAAATTAGATTGTGAGCTCTTTGGTGACAGTGTCTTGTCTCTATTGTGTGCCTGCACAGTGTCTGGTGCCCATGGACACTACTGCAGTACAACTGACAACTGTAATAATATGATTTTAAACTTGACTGACTGATAACATTATACACTTTTGAGTCTTTGTGTTCAAGAGCTGTTAATTGAGATAACTTTACAAAACAGCCAAAGCCACATAAAGGAGATGACTTTCAATGCCAGCCTTGGCTGTACCCTAGCAAAGATTTTAGTTGGGTGGGGAGGACTCAGAGTCATACAGCACATAGATAGTAATAGAGATAGTAGAGCAGTAGGGATAGTATTCTGTGAGAGGAAATGTGGATGGGCCAAAGTTTCAAACACGGAAGCTTTCTGGTGAGGCGTAAGCTTTGCTGCATTTGGCTGTTGTATATACCTCTATAGCAGTGGTTCCCAACCTATTTACCATTGTGGGCTGCATATGCCGCTTTCTATGTGTTATATGGGCCACATCCATAAAATATATATACTACCTGTATGGCCCTGAGAATGTCAGATAGGCCACAGTTGTGAGCTAATTGGGCCACAAACGACCCCCAGGACACAAGTTGAGAACCACTGCTCTACAGGCTGGTGGGCAGCTTCACTAGCCAAGGAAGGAAAACAAAGCTTTAGGCATTAGTCTTTTAAGGCCCTTTGTTTTATTGTCTACAAAACAAAAAGCAAATCAGTTGAAAAATACAGAGGTATAATTCCCACAGGCTTTCCCTGCTTTAACCAGCCAGGAGGCGAGAGGACATACCATTCCCCTTTGACCCAGCTTCTTATTCCTCTTATACTCTTCCCCAAATAGCCATGTGACAGGCTGAAAGCACTCCTCATGCACAGCCCAGAATCTGAGATATAAACTTTCTCACATATTAACTTAAACCTGGGGATAAGAAAAGAAAAAGGAGAAATTATGTTAAACACCAATGTGTTTTTTTCCACCTTAGAAATGTTTTAAACACTGGTGTCCAGCTGTAGTAGTGGAAATACTGGGGGCTCTATGCTCACTACAGAAAATACCTTAAAAATGACAAGTACTCTGGTGGTCTAACAGCAGATTGTTACTATACCATCTAATGAACTTGGGAACACTTTTAGTCTGTGTCTGTTAATCTGTAACTGTATCTTCTGACCACTACACTGTCACTTTTATTCCTCTACTAAATCATTATAGTAACAAGCTTTTATTGTTTTTTCTTCAGGTCAAACACCATGTCAGGAAGGGGACCAGAGATGTATTGATGCTTCCTGCCCTGATTCTTGTGGCACCTCTTCTTTCTGTGACATAAACAATAGCCAGACAAACTGTAGTAAGTAGAGCATGTATTTCCTGCCATTGTTGTCTCAGGGTACATTTCCAGAGCTTTCACTGTAATTGAATTTATGAAGATGTGGTACAGTATACAGAAGGAAAGAATCTTTTCATTTCAGCTTAATTTGATGACAAATGGTTGCAAGTCTAGCAGTTAAGTTGTTGAAATGGTCTTGGTTAGGCCAAACCAGAAACAAATCTGTTATCTTGAATCATGACTAAGATGCCATGCACTTTTTAACATCTTTGACATTCGACCCTAATTTTTTTTCCTCAGCATATTTTCTTTGTTTTGTTCTGCTGTGTGGGTGTTCATTGTTGCAATTTGTTTAAATAAAGTTAAAGAACACTAAAATGTGCACAAAGGAAACAAAGTAAAGAGCATGACTCATGAATCAACATAGGTCTCCCTAGACAAAATACAGTCTAGTATATCGCAAGTATGTACCTTAACAGGTGGCCAAACATAAGGATAATACAATATTAAGATTGACTCTGGACAGATGTTAAAATAGGCCAAGTGAGGCATGCATATAGAAGAGTTCAATTGGGTACTATGGTTTGAAGAGGAGTTTTAGAGAAAGATGAAAAGAAAGGGAGAAGAGTGTGGAGAGCATGCCCTCTAGGAGTGGATTGTTCATAGGAAGTTTTCATAGAATCATAGAATATCAGGGTTGGAAGGGACCTCAGGAGTTCATCCAGTACAACCCCCTGCTCAAAGCAGGACTAATCCCCAACTAAATCATCCCAGCCAAGGTTTTGTCAAGCCTGACCTTAAAAACCTCTAAGGAAGGAGATTCCACCACCTCCTTAGATAATCCATTCCAGTGCTTCACCATCCTCCTAGTGAAAAAGTTTTTCCTAATATCCAACCTAAACCTCCTCCACTGCAACTTGAGACCATTACTCTTTGTTCTGTCATCTGCTACCACTGAGAACAGTCTAGATCCATCCTCTTTGGAACCTCCTTTCAGATAGTTGAAAGCAGCTATCAAATCCCCCCTCATTCTTGTCTTCTGCAGACTAAATAATCCCAGTTCCCTCAGCATCTCCTCATAAGTCATGTGCTCTAGGCTGCTAATCATTTTTGTTGCCCTCCGCTGGACTCTTTCCAATTTTTCCACATCCTCCTTGTAGTGTGGGGCTCAAAACTGGACACAGTACTCCAGATGAGGTCTCACCAATGCCGAATAGAGGGGAATGATCACGTCCCTCGATCTGCTGGCAATGCTCCTACTTATACAGCCCAAAATGCCATTTGCCTTCTTGGCAACAAGGGCACACTGTTGACTCATATCCAGCTTCTTGTCCACTGTAACCTCTAGGGTCTTTTCTGCAGAACTGCTGCCTAGCCACTCGGTCCCTAGTCTGTAGCAGTGCATGGGATTCTTCTGTCCTAAATGCAGGACTCTGCACTTGTCCTTGTTGAACTTCATCAGATTTCTTTTGGCCCAATCCTCTAATTTGTCTAGGCCTCTCTGTATCCTATCCCTACCCTCCTGCGTATCTACCACTCTTTCCAGTTTAGTGTCATCTGCAAACTTGCTGAGGGTGCAATCCACGCCATCCTCCAGATCATTAATGAAGATATTGAACAAAACCGGCCCCAGGACCAACCCTTGGGGCACTCCGCTTGATACCGGCTGCCAACTAGACATGGAGCCATTGATCACTACCCGTTGAGCTTGATGATCTGACCAGCTTTCTATCCACCTTATAGTTCATTCATCCAGCCCATACTTCTTTAACTTGCTGACAAGAATACTGTGGAAGACCGTATCAAAAGCTTTGCTAAAGTCAAGGTATATCACATCCACTGTTTTGATTTATCGCCACCAGTGATTTGTTTACTGGGAGGATGCAGAATCATTTTGAGGAGTAAGTTGAACAGGTATGAAAGAAAATTTGGAAATTTATAAATTCAGGTTGGAATTATTTCAGTTGTAAATGAGCTATTGACTGGCTACCACTTTGGCTGTGCTTGGGAACCAGTCTCAGAGGGAAGGTGGTAATGATTTCCATATCATATTGGTATCAGACCTTAGATTTAGTGTAGTTAACTTCCACCCCCTCCCTAACCTATTTTGTGTAGTCTATGCACTTTGATTATTCAAGATATTGAGTGCCCTTAATTTAATTGAAGACAATGGGAGTTAAGGATGTTCAGCACTTCACAGAATTAGCCCTGAAGTAAGTATATTGACTTTGGCAGATCATGTAGGAAAAAGCCTGGGGGATTTGGGAATGTCATTCCCAAGGATCTTATTAATTATTTCAGAATTGCTTGGAGCATACCGCAATGTTAGCCAGCTATGACTTTGTAGCATCTGGCATGATTGATAAGTTGTCTTAGTTTTATGTTTAATGGTGCATGGGGTATCAGAAGGGCTGTCTCACAGCAGCATTGTTGCAGCAGTGTCTGTCCCAGCTCTCTCCAGCTGCTGCTGGTAGCAATAGTGCCAGTGTTCCATGACTTTGAGGGATGACCATCTCCTCAATCAAAGGTCCTCCTGCAAAAGGTCTGTTTACTTGGGCTGTGATGAATTTGGCTATAGTGATATAGTTTTCCTAAGAATAGGCACATTATTAGTTTGAGCTGTTGTTTCCCAGCTGTTCTTTGATCATAAGAAGTATGTTATAGTTTTCATATGCTACTGCTGAAAGAGTTTCGGGCTTTAGATTTAGACTCTGGGTTATGAGTTTACTAGTCTGACAATTTCAAATTTAATCAAGATGAAACATATTCTACAGGTAGCTGGCCTCAATGAGACATTTTTGGAATATGCACATTGGTTTATTTTTAAAGGGGGCAAAAATGATTTTTGATCAAGTATTTTTCTTTATTTCTAACCAGTTTTACCATAAAGAAACTTATTTTTAAAGAATAACCTGTTACAGGCATCATCCCCATGTAAAACATGACTGATGTCTGTCCAGTAACTTCAGAAAATAGTGAGAGCAGGGGCTACATTTCAAAGCATTCAGTATGGACTGAATGCCCTCCGGTCATCATAATTTCCAATCCATTTAGGCTGACATTGTAATGTAGCCATGGCATCTTTTTAATGACAGTACAGTTGTCTTAGACGCTTCTTTTGAGAGTGTCTCGAAGGGAGCTGATGGAGATGTTACTGTCATATCAGACATCCTCATATCTAATATAATTAATGCTTTTATTCAGATCTGGGCCTAATATTTTGTTAGTGGATGAGGCAAATTATTTTTTATTGTATATTTTAAAAATATTTTAACAGTTATCCTGGTCCTGCCTTGGTGCTGGAGGCTAGACTAGGTGACCTCCCGAGGTCTCTCCCATCCCTGCATTTCTATGATATTTCTATAAGATTTTGTCTTACAATGACAAATGCAAGGGATTTTATTATTTGTCCCTTGCTCATTAGTTTGTGCTTAGAGATAAGGGTTTATTTCCTATTAAACTATAGAATATACTTCAAAAGGAAATAATATGGTTCTATTACTAGCAGAGTGAATAAAAATCAATGATTTAAAAAAATCTGATTTTTTAAATTTAAATTAAAGCCAATTTTATTTTGAAAAAATAAACCTATTTAAAATTAAATTTGAAATTAACATCCTATTTTGAGGCCTATGTTTATAATCTATTAAAATCTTTTCAATAAATAAATAAAACAAATAATAACAATACATATTTGCTGCCAAGTTTTAAAGAAAGTGAAGCCACTGAACTGGTGGAAGTCACTGGGTAAGCACCTCAAACCAAAGTGTGCAGAAATGCTAAACCAACTTTTGACAGCAGTAGCTTCTTCTGCAGGTGCAGAGAGAATATTTTCTTCATGTCAGTGTATTCAGTTAGGGCAGGTCTTCACTACGGGGGGGGTCGATTTAATATACGCAAATTCAGCTACACGAATAGCGTAACTGAATTCGACCTATCAGAGCCGACTTACCCCGCTGTGAGGACGGCAGCAAAATCGACCTCCGCGGCTCCCCGTCGACGGTGCTTACTCCCACCTCCCCTGGTGGAGTAAGAGCGTCGATTCGGGGATCGATTGTTGCGTCCCGACGAGACGCGATAATTCGATCCCCGCGAGATCGATTTCTACCCGCCGATTCAGGCGGGTAGTGTAGACCTAGCCTTAGTTCAGTTCAATGTCTAGTTCAGTCAAAGCTAAGAAACCAACTGGGAGTTGAAAGAACAGGAAAGCTTGTTTTCTTTTTTTAATCTATGATTAAAAAGTAGGCGTAAGAGGAAGAGATCTACTAGTTCCAAAATCCTGAAGGACATAGTTCCCAGAAATATTCAGGTCGTTCACTAACTATATATAATACTTCCTTTGTTTAATAATTTTTTTAGTTTTAAATGCAAAACATGTTTTGATTTTTTTCTTGTGTATCCAGAATATTTAAGGTAGTTTTATTTAATTAAAATAAAATGCTCCTTTTGAGCATTTGTCATTCAATTTGAATTTCCATCCAAAGAGTGTGACACAAATCACAAGCAAAATTTTAATAATTTAATAAATTCGAAACGCATTATTCACTATTTTCTATCAGAGGTTCTCAAACTTTGGGTTGGGACCCCAAAGTGAGTCATGACCCCATTTTAATGGGGTCACCAGGTCTGGCTTAGACTTGCTGGGGCCCAGGGCCAAAGCCCAAGCCTGAGAGCTTCAGCCGTCGGTGGCAGGACTAAGTTTACAGGCCCCCTGCCTGGGGCTGAAGCCCCTTGGGCTTCGGCTTTGGGCCCCCGGCCTGGGGCAGTGGGGCTTTGACTTTGCCCCCCTGGCCCTTGGGTAGCGGGGCTTGGGAGGGCTCAGACTTTGGTCCCCCCTCCTGTGGTCCTTTAGTAATTTTTGTTGTCAGAAGAGGGTCGCGGTGCGATGAAGTTTGAGAACCCCTGTTCTAACAATAAAAAATGTAGAAATTAAGAGACTTAATAAATATAAATTAAGTCATGTAATTATTGAAATAAATCTGTATAGATAGTATAATTCCTGGTTAGCAAAAATAAGTACCAAATTTAGTATAAAGGTTCTATTTAGGTGCAAGGCAACATGATTTAATGGTTACCAATCAATGAGAATCAACCATCCTTTAGGAAAATAACAAGGGCTGTCAAGCGATTAAAAAAATTAATCACGATTAATCACACTGTTAAACAATAATGGAATGCCATTTATTTAAATATTTTTGGGTGTTTTCTACATTTTCAAATATATTGATTTCAGTTACAACACAGAATACAAAGTGTATAGTGCTCACTTTATATTTATTTTTTATTACAAATATTTGCACTGTAAAAAACAAAAATAGTATTTTTCAGTTCACTTCATACAAGTACTGTAGTGCAATCTCTTTATCATGAAAGTTGAACTTACAAATGTAGAATTATGTACAAAAAATAACGGCATTGAAGAACAAAAGAATGTAAAACTTTAGCGCTTACAAGTCCACTGAGTCCTACTTCAGCCAATTGCTCAGACAAACAAATTTGGTTACAATTTGCAGGAGATAATGCTCCCCACTTCTTGTTTACAGTGTCACCTGAAAGTGAGAGCAGGGGTTTGCATGGCAGTGTTGAGGCCGATGTTGCAAGATATTTACGTGCCAGATGCACTAAAGATTCATATGTCTCTTCCTCTTCAATCACCATTCCGTAGGACATGCATCCATGCTGATAATGGGTTCTGCTCGATAACAATCCAAAGCAGAGCGGCCCGATACATGTTCATTTTCATCATCTGAGTCAGATGCCACCAGCAGACGGTTGATTTTCTTTTTTTGGTGGTTCTGTAGTTTCCACATCTGAGTGTTGCTATTTTAAGACTTCTGAAAGCATGTTCCACACCTCGTCCCTCTCATATTTTGGAAAACACTTCTGATTCTTAAACCTTGGGTCAAGTGCTGTAGCTATTTTTAGAAATCTCACATTGGTATCTTCTTTGTGTTTTGTCAAATCTGCAGTGAAAGTGTTCTTAAAACAAACGTGCTGGGTCATCATCTGAGACTACTATAACATGAAATATATGGTACAATGTAGGTAAAACAGAGCCGAAGACATACAGTTCTTCCCCAAGGAGTTCAGTCACAAATTTAATTAACGCATTATTTTTTAATGAGCATCATCACCATGGAAACATATCCTCTGGAATGGTGGACAAAGCATGAAGGGGCATACGAATGTTTAGCATATCTGGCACATAAATACTTTGCAACACCGCTACAAAAGTGCCATGCGAATGTGTGTTCTGACTTTCAGGTGACATTGTAAATAAGAAGCAGGCAGCAGCATCTCCTATAAATGTAAACAAACTTGTCTGTCTTAGAGATTGGCTGAACAAGAAGTAAGACTGAGTGGACTTGTAGGCTCTAAGTTTTACATTCTTTTGTTTGTGAGAGCAGTTATGTAACAAAAAAAAATCTACATTTGTAAGTTACACTTTCATGATAAAGAGATTGCACTACAGTACTTGTATGAGGTGAATTGAAAAATCCTATTTCTTTTGTTTCTCATTTTTACAGTGCAAGTATTTCTAATAAAAATAATACAAAGTGAGCACTGTACACTTTGTATTCTTTGTTGTAATAGAAATCAATATATTTGAAAATGTAGAAAAAAATCCCAAAATATTTAATACATTTCAGTTGGTATTTTATTGTTTAACGGTGCGATTAATCGCTATTAATTTTTTAATTGTGATTAATTTTTTTGAGTTAATCGCATGAGTTAACTGTGATTAATTAACAGCTCTAAAAATAACTAAAAGGCACAAATGCAAAACAATATTTAAATTGATGATTTAAATCAATGTTTCCAGCTTGCTGATTTAAACTTGATTGACAATTTAAATTGCTTTGATTTAAATCAGTCCACCATGATTAATAGAGTCCTGTAAAACTGAACTGAACAACTAGGTGATGGACTGCATGATCTAATTCAGTGGTTCTCAAACTTTAGCAACCCAAGGACCCCTATTTTGATTTAAAATTTTTGGCGGACCCCAAACCCTTCCTGCTCATCCCCAGGCCCTGACCCCACTCCACCTCTTCCCCCAGGCCCACCCCTGTCTCACTTCTTCCCGCCCCTGCTCCACCCCTGCCCTTCCTCTTCCCCATTCTTTACGCATCTTCCCCTGAGCGCACCTTGTCCCCGCTCCTCCCCCTCCTTCCCAGTGCCTCCTGCGCACTGGGGAACAGCTGTTCCCTGGCGTGCAGGAGGCATTGGGAGGGAGGAGGAGGAGTTGAGGGAGGAAAGAGGAGGAGTTGATCACTGGGGACCAGGGACCCCAGTTTGAGAAATGCTGATCTAATTGATCTTTTCTAGTTTTAATTTCTATTTCTTCCAAACATGAGTAGAAATCCTATTAATATTAATAGGAAATACACACGTATGTCGAGAAGACAATCGGTCTCTCCTGCAGCCTAGATTAAATTTATATTATATAAATTCTTAGAAAGTTTACATGTGTTTGCATTTGCAACCTATATTAGTGTATCTGACTTTCATAATGAAGAATCACAAATTCATACCAAATCTCAATGCATAAAAGCCAGCAACTACCACCACATCAGCAACTACACACCACACCACAGAAACACTAACCCAGGAACAAATCCCTGTAACAAACCCCATTGCCTACTCTGTCCCCATATCTACTCTAGCAACACAATCAGAGGACCCAACCACATCAGCCACAGCATCGGGGGCTCATTCACCTGCACATCCACTAATGTGATATATGCCATCATGTGGCCTTACAGGTTTTTAAGGTCAGGCTTGACAAAGCCCTGGCTGGGATGATTTAGTTGGGGATTGGTCCTGCTTTGAGCAGGGGGTTGGACTAGATGCAGGGCCGGCTCTAGGTTTTTTGCTGCGGGTGTGTGTGTGGGGGAGAAGAGCCCAGGGCTGGAGGGGCAGGAGATGCAGGTGGGGGGAGAGCCCAGGGCTGGGGCAGCAGAGGGGTGCAGGTGGGGGCCAGAGCTGGGGCAGCAGGGGGTGTGGGCAGGGGAGAGTCCAGGCTGGGGCAACATGGGTGTGCGGGGGGAGCCCAGGGCTGGGGTGGGGGGCGGCAAAAAACCTAGAGCTGACTTTGTCCCTACCATTCACAGCAAGCTGCAGCATGAGGTTTCAGTTCCACACTCCTTCCCCCTCCCTTTCCTGTTAATTGCGGCCGAGGGAATACTGGGAAATGTAGTTCTTTCCCTGCTCCGGGGCTGGCCCTATAGGCAGGGAGCTAACCAAGGAACTACAGCTCCCGGGGCCCCCTGTTGGTTCTCAGCTCCCATGCTGGATTCTTGCGCCCCTGCAAATTTGCTGCACCAAGCAACTGCTTGCTTTACTGGTGCCTAGAGCCGGCCCTGACTAGATGATCTCCTGAGGTCCCTTCCAACCCTGATATTCTGTGATTCTATGTGCCAGCAATGCCCTCTGCCATGTACATTGGCCAAACCGGACAGTCTCTACGTAAAAGAATAAATGGACACAAATCAGACATCAGAAATGGTAACATACAAAAGCCAGTAGGAGAACACTTCAGTCTCCCCGGACATTCAGTAACAGATTCAAAAGTAGCCATCCTTCAACAAAAAAACTTCAAAAACAGACTTCAAAGAGAAACTGCAGAGCTACAATTCATTTGCAAATTTAACACCATTAATTTGGGCTTGAATAGGGACTGGGAGTGGCTGGCTCACTATAAAAGCAATTTTCCCTCTTTTGGTATTGACACCTCCTCATCAGTGATGGGGAGTGGACCACATCCACCCTGACTGAATTGGCCTTGTTAACACTGGTTCTCCATTTGTAAGGTATCTCGCTTCTCTTCATGTGTCGGTATATTTATGCCTGCATCTGTAATTTTCACTCCATGCATCTGAAGAAGTGGGGTTTTTTACCCACGAAAGCATATGCCCAAATAAATCTGTTAGTCTTTAATGCAGGCAGGGGACTGGGCTCAATGACCTCTTGAGGTCCCTTCCAGTCCTAGAATCTATGAATAAGATGCCACCAGACTCCTCGTTGTTTCAATGCATAAAAAAAGGAACACTGTGAAAATAAATGCAAACATTTCAACAATATGAAGAAATTCAGTTGTGTATTCAGTGTATGTATGTGTGTGAGGAGAAACCATTGTAAGAAAGAGAAGTGGTAGAGGCAGTGCCAGAAAGTGAAGAATCAGGTTTCTCAGAGACCCAGGAGATGGAGGGACCAGGAAGTGAAGATATAGATGGAGGGGGTATACCAGAAGCAGCAGCAGGAGAGCAAGGAAGAGGGCTGGGGTGGATGTTGCTGGAGACAAAGAAGAAAGGCAGAAGATTGTGTGTATGTGGTGGGGGGCGGAGGAGGTGTATGAACTGATTATATGTGTGAATGTGAGAAATGGAAGAGAGATGGAGGTGGACAGAGCAACAGGTGAGAGGTGACTGGTCATGAGTAATCTTCTATTCCATGAGTCTATCAGTTATACTGTTGATCAATAGTGCAAAGAATCAGTTAAGCTGTGAAGCAGTTAGAGGGGGAATGAATGATAGTAAGCACTAAATATGTAGACTCAACAGTAAGATGAATAAGCTGTTCAGAACCCAAGAAAAATACTTTTATGCAATCAAGAGTTTGCTGTCTAGGTGCACAAAGCAAATCAATTTCAGGTCTTTTTATCTGTCTCAACTCCACAAAATAATTCCAGACCACACACTATTAAGAGAATCTGGAATTGAATTTGACCTCCCCTTACCCTTTCTCAGTATTCTTGCCATACATGCTATAAATATTTACATTTTCAGGCAGTATTGTCACATGAACATCATGTGACTAAGGTGGCTTGAGAAGTTTCCATCATGGTTTTATGCCATAATTACTGTCAATTCTAAGTCTGAGCTATGTTTTAATTTCCAAACATAAAACTTGTTTTACTTGCAGTTGAGGATGAGGAAAAAAACCCCTAAATCTACTACATGTTATAGTTGATAACTTAAATACAAAATAGAGAATTCCCTGTTAAGATTCCTATGGATTCTGTGTCCACATGGGAGCCAACAACTTTTTGCCACTCATTCCCATCTAGATTCAGCTAGAAAACAACTTAACTTCAAGGGCAATAAGTATGGTTTCAGCTGTATGCATTTATGAATTTAGAAATACTATTGACTTGTGCTAGTGCACAACCAAGTCAGGTCATAATGGACAACCTAACATGCTCCAAAATTGGATCTGCCTACACTACATTACATGGCACAACATACACAGTTGAATGAAGGCAGTGTGTCAAGTTAGTGTGTGTCAAGGTCCGACACAGACCAAAACTAGATCTCAGGAATTCCTACTGTCATCTAAGTCTTTCTTGTATTAGAGAGGTGACTGCTAAAGGAGGTTGCACTAGGAACTGTCAGGTCAGGCAAGATTATCAGATACTACTGAATCTTCTTTCAAATTTCTCCTCAAGACTCACCTATATAATGATACTTACAGTAAACTGTGAACTGATAATGGCTAGGCATGTGGCCAGCATAGATTACTAACATCATTAACATATCTTGTTTGTTTACAGAGCTAATCAAAACTTTTTTCCAATGAAATATGGGGTATCAAATGATACAAAATTCTTCCTGGAAAATTTTCATTTAAAAAAATATTCATTTAAATGAAACAAAATGTTAATTTTGATTCAATTCTAAATGAAAACTTTAATATCAAATTGAATTAAAATGAATTATTTGTTTTAATTTTTAAAATATTTTTCCTTTTCTTTTGATAAAATGAATATTTTTTTTTTAAGGTCCAGATTTTCCATTTCTTTAACAGTTTTTCTTGGGAAATACTTATAATTCTCTGACCAGCCCTATTTATGTTATAAAACCCCTCAAAACCTGCTAATTAAACATATAGCTAGCCTGCATAACCGTGCATACTTGTTACCCTTGTTCTCTCTCCATGTATCTTCCTGTTTTGTTAATTACATTTGCTTGTCTTAAACTGTAAGCTTGTGGGGGCAGTGACTGCCTCTTTCTACGTGTTTGTACAGTGCCTAGTCCAATGGGACTCCATCTTGATTGGGGCTTCAGGGTACAGTGTAATAGAAATAATATTCTTTATTCTGTTAAACAGTCTTGTTAATTTGGGAGTGGGAGGAATGTTGATGGAATGCTTTCCAATCTGCTGTATTTTGATAGTTCTATATAAAAACTCTTGATGTTTAAAGAGTTATTAGCTGAAAAGAATTAGCTCATGTAATAGTTTATTTGTTCCTTTTTATAAATGAGCGTCCAAAAGTTATGATACAGAAAGACCTTGGTAAGTATAAATATGAAGGTTGTGATTAACTGACTAGCTGTGTAGAGATCGAAGTCTCCTTCCCTTGCTGACGTGACTAATCTCATATGGACCACTCCACTCAAGGACCTGTAGTTATTATAAACTACATCTTTATATTAAAGATTAGAGAGGCTAATGGTCACTTGGTGAAACTCCGCAAGCCACCTTGGGCTATGTAAAACAAGACCTACTTTAGGAGGCCAGAGAGAGTATAACCGGTTTAAATAATCAGAATCTTGTAATTATTTATTTTGGGTTTCATCTTGTTTTACAGAATGTATGTTCTTTTCTTTCAAAAGGTCAGTGTGAACCAATTACTCTGGAACTCTGCATGAACCTGCCTTACAACTATACTAACTACCCAAACTACTTGGGCCATAGGACTCAGAAGGAAGCCTCTATCAGCTGGGAATCTTCCCTTTTTCCAGCCTTGGTTCAGACTAACTGCTACAAGTACCTTATGTTTTTTGCCTGTACAATCTTGGTGCCAAAATGTGACCCTCAAACGAATCAGCGTATCCCACCCTGCAGGTAATGTGATTGCTTCCTAACTGGATTCTTGACTAGTTTCATTCAGCACCATATGTATCTTTCTTAAAGGCTAACTCTGCTTCCATTGAAATCAGCAGAAGTTTTGCTTTTGACTTCAGTAGGATCAGGATTGGGCCCATATTTTGCAAAGTGAAAGGAGTGTACTTCTTTATGTATGTGTGATTATTTTTTGTAGTTTTTGAAATATTTAATGACATAGGTAAAAGAATAGCAATTCCATTAAGTTTTCTATTTTAAACTATGTATATACAATCTTATAAATCAGTGGCTCTCAAACTTTTTTTACTGATGATCCCTTTCACATAGCAAGCCTCTGAGTGCGACCCCCTTATAAATTAAAAACACTTTTTAATATATTTAACACCATTATAAATGCTGGAGCAAAGCGGGGCTTGGGGTGGAGGTTGACAGCTCGCGACCCCCCCGTAATAACCTCGCAACCCCCTGAGGGGTCCCGACCCCCAGTTTGAGAACTCCTGTTATAAAATATTCTATTGCTCTAATCCTTTGTTAGATATTAGATAAGAATTGCACCAATAGTAGGGGTATAAAAACACACATCAAAAGAAGAGTGTAGCTAGAAATACAAGTATTCATAATAGTGCTTAGCTCGTATGGAAAGCTTTATATATTCAAAGCAAATATTAACTAATGAAAGACGATATTTGAATGTGATGGTCACTTTTCCAAAATTGGAGAGCAAGTACTGTAGAAATATAGTCCAGTTTTGCCCCATTGTTTTTTATGTACAAACTAAAATGCTTCTTAGTCTATCAGTGCAAGGACTTTTCTGTTTCCTTATTAAATAAATATCACTAAGGTCCAATATATTAAAGTCTCTATTGAAAGAAGACTGTATTGAAAATTACTGTATGTGTCCTATCATATGTGCTGGAACTAGGAGTGCTGGAGATGCTGCCACACCCTTTGGCTTGAAGTGGTTTCCATTATATACAGGCTCTCAGCACCAGCACTGTAAAAATTGTTTGAGCACACCAGTATCCTGTGGTTTCCTACATTATAACACTGGGAGGCTATCTAGAGGTATTCCTCTAAAGTTGGCAAATTGATCACTAGGCAAAGAAACATTGTCAATTTTCTAGTGGAAGCTAATAATAATTCATAGTGAAAACTCATAAGGCACCACTAATTGATATGCTTAATTCCCACATGGGAATCTACTGTAATTGGAAAGTTAGAATAATGCACATGGTATAGAGACCGAATTAAATGACGAACTCTAACAGATCAGGAAGACTTATTAAAGTGACCTGCTGAAACATAGTCCACGTGTGTGATAACCAAAATCTTTTTTTTAAAAGTCATCCCAGTTTTTAAAAGCCAGAATTAATTGTTGCATAGTTGTTGGGGTTTTTTTTGTTTTTTGTTTTTTTAAATAGAGGGACAACAATTAGATTGACTGCTCTTCAGGGCAGGGAGGGATTGTCTTTGTCTACCTAGCAAATTAGGGGCTTAATAATACTAGCTTTAGTCACAAAATTTCAGTTATTTTAAAAAAAACCAGCTTTACAAAAAACTAATGTTAGTAGAATTATTTTCATATAGGTCTCGAGTTTTTCTGTCCTATCCTAGATCATAAACAGAATTATTTTTATCAAGAGAAGTTACCACAGGGATCAGCATTGGGATTTGTAATGTTAAGTGTTGCCATTAAAATATGGACTAAGTAGTAAATTGTTATATTTGATTGATTCACAGATTATACTGATTTAGGAAGAACTTTGGACACAGTAATAGATAGAAATAGAAAAATTATTTGGAAGCTATAAAGAAATGGATTCATCCTAGTGGACTGTGATTTAACTTGGGTAAATGCAAGAGACAGAAATATAAATTATCTATTTTTAAATATTTAATTGCTGTCTGAAGCTCTTAAAAAGCAGACTATTTATTTACTTTCCCTTGGAAAATTCTAAGAATAGACTATTTTCCTAGAATCTGCTTCAGCCTTTACAAATTAAGCACACCCTTGTTCAATGATAGCAGTGATTAATTGGTTTGAATAGTGCATACACTTTGTATTTGACCTGTCTTTTTCTGTAAACATTAAACAAAATTCAGCTAATGTAATTTTCCCTGCGATAAACTTTCTAAGTCCAAGTGCAATTTACAACCTTGGATTTCAAATTCACATTGTAATCATACATCTGTTATAACATATACCCATCTGATGAATATAAGATTTATTGACATTGGGGATACTCAGCTCCGTTTTCTATTCTAGGTAATACTGATCAGCAATTTTATTTCTGTTTTCTAGGTATATAACATATGCCCCTGCTTTATGAAGAGCACCTAATTTATCACCTTTTCATTATTATTTTGATCATTATGCTTTATTTTTAGTGTAGAAGACTTTGAAGAAGGTCACGTATAGTAAAGGGAACATGTTGAACCAGTTTTTGAAAATTAAGATGGCTATTATTGAGGCAACTTACTGATCTGTCATGTATGATTTCAAATTCTCTGCAATGTGACTCACCTTTAATAAGGCATTTGTGGTATCAGCCCTGGTCCTGTTAACTGAACAGTACATAGCACTTCTGCAGTGACAAAGGGCATGATCCTTCAAGCCCTCCACATTCAGAGCTTCCCTTCCAAGATTTTGAGATTACATTATTTTTATTTGCAAGTAGTTTCTAGTGATTTTGATTGTTTGATCAATCAGGTCTGTGGCATAAAGAATGTGCTGGCAGCAACAGATTTCTGGGAAGACTAAATTTCCTCACGACTGATGTCATTTAGATGTTCTCATCATTTTGTGCTGTGTCACCCCTGTATTTGAATTAATGGCATTTTGCAGAGATCAAGGAAATATTTCGTAGTGGCATAGCTACAGTGGTGCAAGTGGTGCAATGCTCTGACACTTCACCTGGCAAATGGGGTCACAATGCCACTCACTCCAATTTAGCTTCTATGGCATGGGGTGAGTAGGGAGTGTTGGAGCTCAGTGGGTGAGGTGTTGGGGGTGGAATTGGGAAGGGGGTCCCTTACTTATTCTTGCAAGAAGGCCCTCTGGGGTCTTGTTACACCACTTTTATTTCAGTTTACTTTTAAATGAGTTTAATATTTATGGAAGGTGCTAGATTGAAAATCCTGGAAACTGAAGTCCCTGATTTAATACAAAATAGAGAGAGCTGCCTCACTGCTTTGCCAGTGACCATCATCCTTGTTCTCTGCTACCCATTTCTTCCTTGGACTTTCTGTTGGCTCTGTCAAACTAGTGTGGTAGTTTGTCTCCACTTTGTTGTGGTTGCCTATTAACTAAGAACAAGATTCAGACCACCAGTTCATTTCACACACACTGCCAAATAGCCAGCAAATGTCAACCTTGGTCAATACAACCAAGACCAGGTTTGAACTAGTGACCTAGAAGTAAAAAAAAGCCTCTGTATTCTGTTACCAAGCCTCTAATCCATCCCCAGAAGGAAGACATTTTATTGGAACAGCAAAAGGCAATATTATTGTTCCTCTAAATCATGTGCTGTTTTTTCTTGCTATATTGCAAAGAGCTAACATCTGCACTGATATTGGCTTCAGACATCTATTTGACATGTTAACTGCATTTTACTTATTCCCCCAAAATTAAAACTGAATGTCTTGTGGCAATTATTGGAAACTGTCTCCTCTGAGAGAAGGTTGGTTTTTTGAAGGGGTGAGGTTGAAGGAGCAGGGACATGTTGAAGGCACAAGTTACTCAGATGTTTCAGTAAACTAGACCAAAACTTTTAAAATCTACTTTATTGTTTTCATGGCTCTGGCTGTCATCAGAAAATAAGGAGAGCAGAAAACTCTGGAATTCAGAATGTTGAGGCCAAACTAAAAAACAATGTAGGTCAACTGTTCAAATGTGATTTGAATCAACACAGAGTAGTAAGCTTGTTTGGAGGAGAAGCACATCTAAAAGGAAACAGATTACTGCTGAGCCATAACAAAGCAAGTTGATTCAAGACCATTCTTATAAAATGAATCTCTTTATAGTACACTGTGCCTCATTTCAAGTGGGCACAGAAATAGAGTTCATTCTAAGGCCTAGTCTTCACTTACTGGCTGGTCCGGCGGCACGCCATCGATGTTCTGGGATCGATTTATCGCGTCTGGTTAAGACGCGATAAATCGATCCCGGATCGATCCCGGAAGTGCTCACAGTCGGCGCCGGTACTCCAGCTCGCCGAGAGGAGTACGCGGCGTCGACGGGGGGAGACTTCCGGCCGCGTCTGGACCACGGTAAGTTCGGACTAAGGTACTTCGAATTCAGCTACGTTATTAACGTAGCTGAATTTGCGTACCTTAGTCCGAAGTCCGGACTAAGTGGGGACCAGCCCTAAGTGAATCCTGTTACAGTCACAAGTAAAATAGCTGAATAGTTTTCTGTGGCTAACTAAAAAGAATATGCAGATGCCATTTGCCTTTACAAAAGATAACTGCCATTATCCACTCTAGTTTCCAGCTCTTGCCACACAGGCAACTGATTTTGCAACTTTTCTCTGCAGAATGCACTGTACACACATATACCTCTAAAATACATACACACTTCATTCTTACTATTTAAATGAAAGGTTCAGGCACAGAAACAAAAACAAACCTTTTTTTTAAACTCGCCCCCAAAACCAAATTAAATTTGAGAATAATACTGAAAATATTATGATGTCAGTATATGCATTGTTGGCGCAGTATGTATGACCTTGGTTTAAACAGCATGTTAAGTTTTGGTCACTCCTTTTCAAAAGTGACAGAGCAGAAGGAGAAGAAGTCCAGAAAAGGACCATGAAAATAATTAGTAACATGGAATGACTTCCATATATGAGCCAAGATTAAAAAGATCAGTGCTGTTTAGTATAGAGAAGAAGCAAATTAGAGGTGATGTGACAGAAGCACACAAAATATAGAGAAGGTAAATTGGACCTTCCTGTTAAATAACTTTCTCATAATATAAGAACTAAGGGTACATTCACTGAAGTTGAAAGGCAACATGTACAACTGATAAAATAAAACCCTTTTTTGCACAATACACAATTAACCTGTGGAACTCACTGAAAAAAGATATAATTGGAACAAAGACCTTTGTAAAATTCAAAAAAGAACTGGACCATTCCATGAATATAAGAATATAATCTGCAGTTACTCAGCTAGAATAAAATTTTTTATAGATATATCAGCCCCTGATACAGGACATAAGCCAGTCAATAATTGCCTGTGGTTAGGAGGAAGCTTCGCCTATAGACAAGTTATTGCAAAATTTCCAATTATGGGTTTTCTTTCCATTCAATTGAAGTATTTGGTACTGACCATCCTGAGAGACAGGATACTAGTCTAGATGGACTATTGATTTGATCTGCTGTGGCAATTCCTATGTTTCTATGATGGAAAATAAATATTCAAAATCAACACAATTTTCTTGCCTCTATAGCCTGATACAAATGTTGATGGTTAAAGTGACCACACCCTCAAAACTAGGTCACATTGTCTCAAACCATCTTAATTTTACAAAATTCACTGAAGTCTTTTGCTCTTTTGTTTTCCAGGTTTGAAATCCCTAGACAGCCTGGAACCACAGGTTCAAATACAGGCAGGGTTGATTCAGCCCTGCAACCATCTGTGCAGTAGATAGTGTACTACAGCCTGTGAGTGGGTCTCTGAGAAGAGACCTTAAAAATCCAGAACCTGCCTGTTCTCTATGAACTTTAAAAGTTCCTATGGCACTTCTTTGTAAGATAAGGCATATGATCCAGTGTCCCTGGTCAAAAATTTCTTTTCCCTGCTAGTTGTTATGCAATGTGCTATGGCTGCTACCCTCCACATCACAAGAGACAATATTTCATTGGTGCAGTATGTACGCTCTTTGTGAAGTGCTTTGGCATCCTTCAGGAGGATGGTCTCAGTGTAGCTGAAACATTAGTATTGTTACACTGATTCATTTAAGAATTTATTCTAGAAGAATATCTTTCCCTGATCTCTCTGCATAGAAAGGAGTTCAGTATCTTTTGCTTTAAGAAAGGCTTCTCTGTCATTTCCATCTGAGTGAAGGGTGTTTGTAAGAAACTTTACAATTGCTATTGTGACTTTTATGGTATGACTCAGGTAATAGTTTGCTTACCATAATTTTCTTAACAAAAATATCAGCAGTGATGAAACATTTTAATATATTTTTTTTTTAGTCTAAGAAAGGTAAATGCATGTAAGAAAAGTTTTCTGTCATATAAGGAAGATTAACAGCTTCCCCCCGTCCCCTATCTTCAAATCCTCAGCTAGGAGTGCTAGTTTCCAGCAATTGTTGGTAACCTGTCATGACATGTTTTTCCACCCTATGTCTTTACTCACCCTCTCCAATTCATTCCTCCAGGACGCTGTGTGAGCATTCCAAAGAACGATGTGAATCTGTGCTTGGAATTGTGGGCCTGCAGTGGCCAGAAGACACAGACTGCACTCAGTTCCCAGAAGAAAACTCAGACAACCGAACCTGCCTAACACCTGATGAGGATGTGGAAGGTTACTAGTTAGATTATTTATAATTGGATATTGAATATAAATTTGTCGCTTGCCATAAGTTAGTGATCCCATTTCATACTTTAAATTATATTATGTCAAGTAGGTGAATTAAACTCTCAGTATGGCTAATATACTGTGCAAATGATTCAAAATCAGATTTGGGAGAATTTCTGTTTCTTCCAACTACGTATTATCTATTTACATCTAGGAGAAAGTTTTGTTTTGAAGAGCTTTTATTCTGGGGAAGGATAACATTACTCTTATTCTGATTACCCACACTTGAGATATCTGGGTAACAAAACACCTCCCACTTGCCTGTATTTGCATAGGAGCCCAGTTACCTGCAGACCTGCCAACCTGCTGCTGTGAAGCATTACTGTTTATCTAAGGGAGAGCCAAGATCTTGGCAATGCTAAACAAACAAGCTGTGATCCAGTCTTTGCTTAAGAAACCAATTCTACAGATGTTAGTGTCCTTGCCAACTACTGTCGGCTCTTTCTCCTTCTGGGGGAAGGTCTGAAAGGACTGTATCAGGCCAACTTCAACAACGTCTGACTACCTCAGATGTCTTGATCCCATCCATGCTATTGCTCACCAAATATTGTTGATGCAAATCAGGAGTCTGGAACACATGAATGGAATTGCCTTTAAATGATTCTGTTTATTCCCTATAAAGAGAGGGAGGCTGGTTTGTACAGTTGCTCCTCCAAACTGAAGGGCCTCAGCTGTGGAGTTGGGCAACTCCATCCTGCCTTTCATTTTTTTGTCAGTCTTTGCTCATTGCTGTGATAGTGAGGTGACATGAGCTAGAGTATCAGCAATATGCTTATTACCCTCAACTCTTTAATCTCCCTTTCATTTGACTAAGATGTAGATGTCTCCACAGTCTCCTGGTGTCTGATTGAGATTAAATCACAGATGAGAGCCACAAAAAGAACAGGAGTACTTGTGGCACCTTAGAGACTAACAAATTTAGTTAGTATTGTCGGAGAATAACAGAGTTCTCACTTTTTGTTTGGGTATAGCAAATCAGATACTTTATTTTCTCTCTATCAATTGCATAGAGGGAGAGAGCTAAACAGGTCTCTCAACAGGTAAACAATTACAGCAAGCATTTATACCTTTTGTTACAGACAATAATGAGCAACAGCTGCATTTTGTTTATAGATAGGTCATTCTGATATCTTGTTTTGCTCACTAATGTAGACTCTTAGTCTACATTCCATATTATCTACACAAGGTCGCAACAACTTCTCACACAGTTCTTTCCCACTCGCCTCACACATTCCTCGCTTCTACAAATCTTGCGTTATTAGGTTTACAGTTAGCCTGACTCTTGCTAACAAACTGTCATGCATTGCAATCCCCTTCCTGTCAGTTCTTTCTCTGCTTCCACAGTCGCTATGGTGCCACAAGTACTCCTGTTCTTTTTGCGGATACAGACTAACACAGCTGCTACTCTGAAAGTTTAAAGCCAGTTGTTTTACAATCCAGCTAGATAAGAAAGATAGGATGCTGACTTGGATAGGGAAGCATTTGATAGTTCATCAAAGGGTATAGCTGCATCCAAGGTGTTTATCTGCAGATCACCAATTTGGTTCACATTCAGGAGGCCTTATAAAGTCTTTGTTGCTTCCTGGATTTTAAGATTGCATTAGTGAGCAAATCCACCTTTTTTTATACCTTCACAGTATGGACCAAACTCCATTTGTACACACTTTTGTTCTCTCTAGATTAGGATAATGCAACATGCCCTACCTGGACTGGCCTGGTTAGTGCAGAATATGACTGACAGTCTTCTGAGTGGACCAGGACAGTGAGAACATATTACTTCCTGTACTCCACACTCTGCACCAATGTCTGTGTGCCCAAATCACCGTGAAAGATATGCATAAATCATGTAATAATAATAAAATAGTTTATATTGAGAAGCTAGAAGACATAAGAGTAAATTCAGCCTTAAGCTATGCCCTGCAGCAATCTGGTGGGGTAAAATAATCATCCATTAATAGAAGGTACTATATAGGGGAAATAAAATCAAACTTCTGCTGCAAGGAATCCTAGTGAAAATCCCCAGTTGTAGGAAAAATAATGTGGTGTTAATCTGCAGTGTATAAATTAACTTCTATCCCTCCTCTGTGTGAAGTAAAAACTTTGGTTTTGAGTGGTAGGATGTAATTGGATACATTTTTAAATTAATGTTTAAAAACAGTTGTGAAATGTTTACAGAGTTAAATTGGGTGCACACATTTTTTCAGCATCTCCTTTAAAGTCCCTTTCAGGAACATCTCAGTTAAATTAGTAAGATAGAATGTGGCTACTGGGCTGACTACCAGGCTGTCCATTTATTATCTTGTCACTGACAGTATGGGTTAGACACCCTTGTAGAACAAATCAAAAGAGAAATGTATACTGTTAGTTATTCCTTTATAAATAGCCTAATTGCTTAGTAAAGCACTGCTATCAAAGTTATCCTTAGGCTGGCTCACTGCTAATATTTCATATTTGTGTAATGAAAGATTTGCACCAGCTGCCAATGTTAGTTAGAAAGACAAGCCTTCTTGGAAAGTTTAAAATACTATAATAAATATTTCGGAAGGACACTACAGCAAAATAAATTAGACCTTTGAGATCCTTTTAAATTTTAATGATTAAGGCTACGATTTAGTCATGGGTATTTTTAGTAAATAGTCATGGACAGGTCACGGGCAGTAAACAAAAATTCACGGCCTGTGACCTGTCCATGACTTAGACTATAAATACCCCTGACTAAATGTTGGGGAGGCTGCTGCAGGGGGGAGGGAGTACTGCTGCAGGGAGGACACCCTGGGGGGCCGCTTCTCCAGCCGCCCCAGGGAGGGCACCCTGGGGGGCCCCCTCCAGCCGCTCCCCTGCTGGTGGCTGTCAGAGCAGTGGCTGCTCCGGCCGCACTGGGGACCACTGTTGGGGGCCATTAGCAGCCGGTGCAGCTGGCAGCAGGGCTGCCTGAGCGGCTGGCTGCAGAGCTGCTCCAGCAGCGGTGGTGTGGCTGTCCCCAGGGCCAGCTGAACAGCTGGCCCCTGAACCAGCTGCTTGGGCAGCCCTGGGGTCAGCCACAATGGCCTCTGCAGAAGTCACAGAGGTCGCGGAAAGTCACGGAATCCATGACTTCCGCAACCTCCGTGACAGACACGGAGTCCTATTAATGATTACAGAATATAGGTGATTTGCCCACTTAAACTATAGCTGGCAAAAACACTACAGTATTGAATCATTTAACCTCCCCAAAACAGCTACCTTACAGTACGTGATGAATCCAAGAATGAACTGCTCCAAGATGGCATGCCCAGTGAACTCAAATGAATTTACTCACAGCAGACTTTATCCCCAAGCAGTGATAGTCAACATAATTATTTTTGTTTAAAAGAAAGTGGAAAACATTGCTATTTTCTTAAGGTCACGAGTTTTATTTGTAACTTTGTATGTGTATAAGTGTACTCTGAGAAGTTCTACTGGATTGGGTTCACAGAAAGATAGGCAGAGGGACCCCTTGTTTGAGGATCCCACTGGGACTTAGGCCAGAGTTAGGAGCCCAGCTGCCTAGACTGAGGCAACTGTGTGCATACTCACTAGTGGAAACCTAGGTGCCTTGGGGAGTTAAATGGTGGAAACTCAGCTACCTAGGGACTTTAGGTGGCTCCAGGGTTAGGTGGCAGCTGAGCAGGGGTTGTAAGGATCTCAATTGCATATAAATGTTGGACTTAAGTACCTAAAATGGCAGTTAGGCACCTAAATCCTTTTGTGAATCTAGCCCTAAGTGACTTAGGAGCAAAAATCCAAATTGACTTTCAATGGTACTTTTTTCCCCTAAGGCACTTCTGAAAATCCTTTCTGGCCATTGTGATGTGAGGATTAATTGGTGAATACTTATTAAGGACTCTGAATTTTAAAAAAGGCAATGTAATTGCTAAATATTATCTGTTATAAAATCAACACACTGAATGGTTTACCTTTATCTGTTCAACACAACATCAGTGGATAATATAACTAGAAAAGCGGTGCCCTCAATCTAAACAATATCTGTCAATAATGTTGTGAGGCTTCGAAACTTGAGAGGTGGCAGTATGTGAAGAGATGGCTGTGGAAAAGTAGTGATGTATATTCAAACCCACCCCATCCTCCATATTTTCGTCCAGGATAGTTTCTGTTTCTGCATAGCTCCAACTTAGTATCTCACAGGGTTTCTGTTCCTGTCTTTTACCCATTTAACTCAGTCAAAGTGATAAATAATAATAATAAATAACGAGTACTGTGTGATAATTAATGCTTTCCAGTTTGCTGAAAGTGTTATGTTTTCTGACATTGACAGAGTGCTCACCCAGTCACTTCAAGTGCCGTTCTGGAAGGTGTGTCTTGGCCTCCAGAAGATGTGATGGCCAGGCTGACTGTGAAGATGATAGTGACGAGGACAACTGTGGTAAATAAATGAAATGAGTCAGTTGATTTAATGGAAAATGGCTGGAGTATCAGAGGACATAACTGTTGCTCTCTGTCATTTTGTTCAGTGCACAGTCTGAAAGTTCAAAAGATAAGCCCCTTTTCCTCAAGAAAAATCTGTGAAATGTTACATGTTACTGTCAGCAGTAGCCTCGAGAATATCACTTGTAACTGCAAACTTTATTTTCAGTTTCATTCCAGAGTTTTTTCATGGTGAAAAGCAACTCTTACTGCTTAAATGTAGAGAAAGTTCTTTGGCTGAGCAGCAATGAGAAAATCCCCTGGAAAAAAATTCTAGTTAGTTAACAATTGTTTTGGTTGCCCTTCCTTCAAAATTATTGTCATTGACACTTGCTTTTAACTCCTGAGAACACTAATAGCTAACTATCTTTTAGAGTCATTTTATACTCCTTGACTTTAAGGTCTGAAATATTGCTTTGATACATAAAACAAATTTCTTAAGTAGATCTCTCTCTTTTTAGTCTAGACAAAATGTTGCTAGCAATCAACGGAATTCTTATCAGCCTCTATAAATATGGAAGGCTGCATCTGCTAGAAAATTACAGCTGTCAGAATGACATTACATTGACCATGGGTAATGATGTTACTGAAGAACAGCCAGTGCTTTTAGAGCTCTAGAAGTTGCTGTCTCTAGCTCATTCATATTCTTTGTGTGTAGGACAAACTCAGAGATCATTGAACTTTCCCTGTGTAAATGGCTAGCTCAAAATATATTGGATTTATTATTTTTTTTTAAGAAAAGAACACACCGATTTTTGTACCATTAGTTCACCAAGCTGTATTTACAGAATGTATATTTTAGATGCCATAAACAACCAGTAGTGGATACCGTGTTAGGACAACCAGACTGATTATGTCCATTTATGTCCTATGACAAGATCTGCACATCACAGGATGAAGGGGGCCATTTACAGCTCCCACATTCTCAAGCTGCCCTGGCTCGAGTGTAAGTTAGAACAACCCAACTGTAAGAGTCCATCTGCAAATTTAAAATTGGCAGAATAGAGCTGTGCTCAGTGCCAGCTATGCCCTCTCCCTTTCTGCCCTTCCCTGCTCTGACATGCCCTTTGGGGTTGGATGGATTGCTTGGTTGTCTTAGGACCAGCTCTGCAGGCTTTTGCTCTAGATCTGAGAGTTTCCTTACTCCACTGGGGATAGCCAGTAAATAGCAGAAAGGTGGCAAACAGGAGTATTGTGGATGTGAAGGAGCATAACCTTCAAAATCAGCATTTTGTCCTCTCCAGTTTGCTGCAGCTCTAGTTCTCACTGTAGTATTTTAGCTGGGATAAAAAAGTCCTGGCATTTAATTTTAAGGACTCAAGTAATAAGAATTGCACAATGAATATATCAGTGACAATGAGTTAACACATAACTTTAAGGAGAACAAAGGTGAGATAGTACATCAATCCCCTTCTCCCATCAAAAGAAGTATTTGAGATGGGGATTGTATAAATACAGGCATGTTTTCATAAACATTAAATTAAGAAAGTCATGTTATTGCAAAATCCTTATTCTACAGATGCTCATCAAAAACGACACATTTGGCATGCAGAATAGAACTCTCAATCTTCTGCTGCAAAAATAGTTTATATGTCCATGGCCAGAGTCGTTGAAATATACACACTGAATTTCTGTTCTAACGGGTGCCTCTGTTCCATTCAAAGATAAACAGTGTTAATGCATTTATGTAGTGTCCTCAGGAGTCATAGGACACTTGACAGCAAAACATTGTACAAATTTTAAAAGTAATCAATAGCAACTGGGAACAAATATTTAGTTAGTGGTAAATGCTTAGTCAGACTGATGCATAACTTTGGGCCTGTCTAACAGTAAGTGCAGCAGAAGCTGGGGTGTAAACTTACAGAGCACTAGCAGGCTGTATATTAGCTGTCCATGTGGACTCTGCTACGCTGCACTAAAAGTTCCTTAGTGTGCATTGACCTATTCCCATTTCAAAGTGGAGTAGATCAAAGTGCTCTACAGAATTTTTATTATGCAGCAGCAGGATCCCCTACAGACAGTTACCACACCGCACTCTAGTGCACAGTAGGTTTACAGCCCAGCTTGCCATGTACTGTTTGTCCAGACAAGCCCTTAGATTCTTAGGCTAAAGTCACTTATTCTGTTCTATTCAGGTTCTTATATCTCCCCTCACCATCGTGCTGTCCGAGTGCCTTCCACAAGTACATTAAGCAATGGGACTAGCATTCACCTCCTTTTTCACTCTCAAAGGGAAAATTAGCAGAGAGGTTTGGGGGGTTTAACATTTTTTTTTTGTTCATTCAATATATGTCTGCTATGCTATATGTATTTATTAGGAAGGCATGGTCAAAGAGCTGCACCTTGTACTTGGAATGGAAAGTGGTGATATTTGAGATGGGTATTAGAACCTGTGAGAGTTTGTTTCGCAGCCTTGCTCTGGCACCCAAGAAAGCTCTAGCCACTGCACAGATGAGCTTTATTCTTGCAGTGGATAACTCTATTGTCCCAAGGAGCAGGACAGGGACAGGAGAGATCACAGATGTGGGTATGTGTGTTGAGTAGCCACATACCAAGCATAGGCCCAATCCTGGAGTTTCAGGCAATCTTTTAGGTATCCTGTGCCTAGACCATTAAGTGCCTTTAAAATGAAGACAAAGCCTCTGAATTTGACCTTGGACATATTCCTAAGATACAAAAGCCCTACCTGGGACAGCGATGCATAAGCTATCCCTCCTCTGGTACAGGGAAGTGTAACTCACACACGTGTTGCACCCTGGACTTCTGTAACTTAGGAGGGAATTCAACCAGAGGAAGGGCATTCAGGAATTTCACAAAATCGATTTCTGAGATATTGGCACCTTCAACCCAAATATTAGCTCTGATTTGGGATAGAATCTGTAACCTACACTGAGCCAAACACAGAGCATGATAACCTGGCTTTCACCATTGCCTCCTTGGCCCATCGGGAACCATTTCAACAATTGATAACTGTCAGCACCAAGGTGTTTAAATATGAGAAATGAAGATAAATTAATAATGCCTCATTCTGGTTGTCATGAACTGGGACATGGGTGGTCAGCCTAGTGGTTGGAGTTAGAGTCAGGAACCGAGCAGGGCTGTAGTGGACTGAGCAGGACAGGAGCAAGGCTGGGAACAAGGCAGGAGCAAGGCTGGAGTGAGACTAGGAGCAGGGCAGCCACAGAAAAGATAGCAGGTATGGGTGCATGCGTTGAGGAGCCAGTGATCAGTTGCTGATGTGGGGCTTAAAAGTAGACTTGCTGACTTTCTCGGCCAGTCAGGCAAAGTGGCCTATCAGGTGGACCTGTTGTTGCTCACCTGTGCTCATAGGCTGCCTGGAGACTTGGCAGACACCGCTGCAAGTCCTCATTCCTGACACTTGTTCATCATAATATTGCTTATTCTTCCCCAGTAATGCGTGACCTCTCAGGAAGGCCAATTATTCCTCTGTGTACAATTCATAACAGTTCTAATGTGGCTGATTAAGTAAGATGTAAATGAAGTGGAGTACTATGTGCATTCAGTATACTACATTACAATTACTGATGGAGGAACCCAAATAAATTATTTCTGTAGCCAGGTGAGCTGACTTTTCTCACTCAATCATAAATGTGTTCACCTTGGAAATAGACGCTGTGTAAGCTACATTTCCTTTTGCTAACTTAGTAACTGCTATCCTTTGCTGAACTAGTGCACTACATGAACTCCAGCCGCAGGAAAAGTTTAATAGTACTATACCATCCAAGCCACTCGTACTGTAGGAACTCACAGAACCGAGGTTTGTTTATTTTTTGTTTTGATCACATGGGCCAGTCACCTGAATCTGAACTCAGATTAAGTTTAAAGTATGAAAGCCAATGTGATCGGCTATAGAATGGATTAAAAAAGGCAGCCACAACTCCATCTAATTTAAATAAATATTAGTAGAGTAAAATCAAGGGAATTCTATTTATCATGTATTATTATGACCTCCTGTGTTACTATTGTGTCAATGATGCATGAGGACATTTCTTCATCAAAGTGAACTGTTTCCAAACTCTGATGTTGTAGTGAGAAGTTTTAATAATTATTTACAGAAAACTGTAAAGATAAAATTGGAAAGCTAGATGTTTTATAAGCCTACATCATGCCATTCTTAATTTCCTCCATTTGACAAACAAGGTGCCTACTATTTCCCCATACTAATTTTTCCCCTACTGTTAATCACACCTTCTTGTCAACCGTCTGAAATGGGCCATCCTGATGATCACTACAAAAGTTTTTTTTCCTCCTGCTGATAATAGTCCACCTTAATTGATTAGTCTCGTTAGAGTTGGTATGGCAACCCCCATTTTTTCATGTTCTCTGTATGTATGTGTATATATATAATCTCCCTGTATTTTCCACTGCATGCGTCTGATGAAGTGGGGTTTAGCCCAGGAAAACTAATGCCAAAATAAATTTTAGTCTCTAAGGTGCCACAAGTACTCCTCGTTCTTTTTTGCTGATACAGACTAACACGGCTACCACTCTGAAACATATCAAAAAACTCTGACCCAGTTTTACAAGAGTTCATCTTGATTTTTTTATGAAGCCAGTGCAACTGAATAATGTCACTTGGAGGAGAAAATGGCTGTGTTAGTTGCATAATAATGAATTTTCAGGTAGACGCATATAGTTGGCAAGGGTGAATCTGTGTAACCACTTGATGCAGTGGTAAAATATTAGATTACTGCAAGCAAGGAAATGTACTTATGCCCAATATGGCTAGCTCCTCTCCACCTCTCATTCTGTTCTCTGCCTCTTTTTACATCAATACTGCAAGAAAAAATATTCATGGTATTTAATGGAGATTACCAAAAGAAACAAGTTCACAGTATTTCCATTTTTGAAAGAAGAGTATGCAAAATGTTGATATTTTGAACACAGCCCTTTACTTTTAAATTAAATTGTGCAGAATCCAGGATGAGAACTACTCACATATCCTTAGTGATGTATATCAGAAGTAGTTTGGTATTGATGTTTTCCTGAATTAGGGCCTAAATTGATGGATCTAGTATAAGCAAAGGATAAGGTAAGAGTAATTGATCAGAAAGAACAATGGAACATTGTATATTTCATGCCTATTTGAATAAGTGTTTACTTTGACAATTTGCTTCTATTCCCTCATCAGTAATGATTATTTTTGATACTTTTTAAAATATATATTAAAAATTGAACATACCTTGAATTTTTCAGAAACATTAAGGAAAAAAACACCTTATAGAGATCTGATATTGGAAGTAGATCTGGGGCAACATTCAAAACTTCATGAATTCGTGTAGATTTCAGCAGGGTTTTTTGGATAATATGAAAAAAGAAAAATGTTTGGAAATGTCAAAGTGATTTGTTTTGACCTTATCAAAATGGAACATTTAGATTTTTGGGGGCTAGATGCTTAAGGAGATTCAGGCACCATTCACAAAACAGGAGAAGGAGGTGGTCTCATAACTTTTTAGCTCAGTGGTTACAGCACTTATCTGGGATATGGCAGATCCAAGTTTGAATTGCTACTCTGGAGCAGGGACTTGAACCCTGGTCTCCTAGGAGTGCCCAGCTAAGGGTATTCTGGAGTAGCTCGCTCTCAGTTTCTCCAGAAACTGCAAAACTGGAATTAATTTGCAAACTTGACACCATCAAATTAGGCCTGAATAAAGACTCGGAGTGGCTGGATCACTACAAAAAATAATTTTCCCTTTGTTGATACTCACCCCTTCTTGTCAACCGTTGGGAATGGGCCACATCCACCCTAATTGAATTGGCCTCATTAGCACTGACCCTCCACTTGGTAAGGCAACTCCCATCTTTTCGTGTGCTGTGTATTTATATCTGCCTACTGTATTTTCTATTCCATGCATCTGATGAAATGGGTTATAGCCCACAAAAGCTTATGCCCAAATAAATGTGTTAGTCTCTAAGGTGCCACAAGGACTCCTTTTGCTGAAACAGACTAACAGGCTACCCCTCTGAAATCAGTTTCTCCTGTTGAGGCTGTTCTTCTTTGTATAAAATCCTTGAAGAGTCACTGGAGCAGGGACTGGAACCCAAATGTTCCCCCTCCCTGCTGAGTGCCCTAACCACTGGGTTACAGAGTCATTCTCACTTGCTTTCTCTTTTTGACCCAATGACAATTCAAGTTTCACGTTGAACAAAATGTTTAGTTTCACCTGAAACAATTTTTTTCCAACTTTTTCAATTCACCTAAAATTTCAAAAAAATTGTTTAAATTTGACCTGAACCAGTTTTTTTCCTGTTTCTCAGAACTGCAAGCTAACTGAAAAATCAGCCATTCACACAGCTCTAATTGCATGTAAATGTTAAAATGGAATATCTCAAAGCTCTTGTTCTCTGTGTCCAGGTTGTGGAGAAAGGGGTCTTTGGGAATGTCCATCAAACAAGCTGTGTATCCAGCACGCCATGATCTGTGACGGCTTTCCAGATTGTCCTGACAAGGTGGATGAAAAGAACTGCTGTAAGTGCTTAACCTGGGTGATAGTCAGGACTGAATCTAGAATTTTGGGGGCACTGGACAAACTGTAGAAGCAGACCCCTAAAGGCATAAAGGCCCCACCCTTCCCCTTAGCTTCCTATCATTTGCCTTGTTGCTCCAAGTTCTCCCTCCTATAATCTCTCTCCTTGGTTCCACTTCTCACTGCTGTGGCTCCATATCTCCACCTCACCCTGTCTCACCTTGCCTGGTCTCTTTCCGCATGTGTCCATTTGGCTGCTTTTTTTTATTTGTAGCTCCTTGGCTGCTGTCTCTTCCTCTAAGCCCCTTGACTCCCTTTCATATAACCTATGGCTGCTTGGATCTTCTTCACTCCTACTTGTCTTACCCAATCCCAGGACTTTTTGGTTTTTGTTTCTCCCCCTGCTCCCTTTGCTCCTTTCTTCCCATGTTTCCATTGTCTCTTCCTTCTCACCATATCCAAGGTGGCTATGAGTGCAAGAGGGAATACAAGTGTATCCCATGCAGTGCAAACAAGAGTGTAGGGATACCCCAATGACTCCCATTGGAGCCTGGGTAATGGTTCTATACTGCAACCACTAAAAAATTCCTCCTTCCTTCAGCTGATAGCTAGGAACTGACATGAGTTCCTTTTCATAGTATACAGCTTATCAGTGGGATAGGAAGAGGAGGAGGAGGAGCTATTGAGTGGCAGCTGCTGTACAAGCTTCCATCTTGTTGCTTATCCTTGCAATGTGTATGTGAAGTCATTAGTGGAGATTGGGAAATGTTTTTGGCTGCAATGTAATGTATACGTTGATGGTTCTCTGTTTCGTCTGTTTTTAATCAAACCCAGTTCTATGGTCTCATCTTCTGCCATCTGATCTGCCAAAGAGAGGAATGGTGTCTATTAGAACTCATTGAAAATCTGAATTTCAGTCCCCCAGAAAATTCTGATGTTTCAGCATTTGTTTTCATTCTGATTGTGGAAACCACATTTTCAGCTGAAAAAACAAGTTGACATATAATTCCTGACCAGCTGTGATGCTTGTTGGAAGGGGCAGATGCTTAAAGAGGCAGTGTCTGCACCATCTGTGTAGGGTAAATGCACATGTTTTGCCATACAGAATGCAGCTGCTCTTCTCTAGAAGAAAACAGCATCAGTGCTCAAATCTCTTTTTGGCTTCCTGTATGCTTACAGGTGCAAGTATTGCCTGATTTATTGATGGTGGATTGATTACTTAAGAATTCCCAATTAATAACTTAACACATTGAGGTTTGATAGGCTCTCGTCCGAAGATCTGATCCAGTATTATTAGGATTATTGTTCAGTTGGGAACCCTGACATGTATGGCTGGAAAAGATCTTTTGCTCTTTTAAGATTTGTATTACTAAAGTTAGTTAACACACAAATGTTCCTGTCCAGATGACAGTATGAATAATACGATAATAATTTGACATCCAGTATCATCTCATGCATATACTCACAACTATTCTTCTGGAGACCTAGAAGTAATGAGACAGGACACCTATGGACCACAAGCTGTCTTCTCTCTGGCTTGCATAATGATTAAGGCTATGTTTTAGTCATAGATATTTTTAGTAAAAGTCATGGACAGGTCCCGAGCCGTAAACAAAAATTCATGGGCCTGTGACCTGTCCATGACTTTTACTAAAAATACCCACCCTGACTAAAACTTGGGCAGGGGGCCGTGGGTGCTCTGGGGTGGGGGGGTGTAGGTGCAGGGGTGCCATGGGTGCAGCTGCTGCAGAAATCATGGCGGTCACGGAAAGTCATGGAATCCGTGATTTCCGTTACCTCCATGACAGACTCACAGCCTTAATAATGATTGCTAGGATCGAGGTTTTGTCAGCCTACCTCATGGTCAGGCCTATTGTAGGGTTTGATGACTGTCATGAATATTCATAAGAATGAATGAGAGTCTCCTTTGCCCATAACTAACTGTTTTACCCTAATAATGTTGGGGTTTCCTTGTTCTAATCTATGGATTAGTATATTAATTATATCAAACTCATTAGCACATATGTCAATTGGTTACTATAATAATTCTGTGGGTAAGCATCTGCTAATGTGCCTATCACAAAATACTCCAAACTGGCATCAATTGACTTTTTGCAGTTACCCATCAGCATTCTGCAAAATTTCAACAAAATTATTTATTGCAAAATTATATCTTATGCCATTTTATGACCTAGCGTTACTGCTAACGTACAGTAAGCTAAACAATTTACTTATGCCAAAGTTCATATCCTTATGCTAACTGCTTAAGTTACTATTTTAAAGGATTAGGCCTGTTGGCTTCTTGCATTTCTCCCTTATATTTTATCTTAACGCATATTAGCTAGTTTTGGACTCAGCGTAACCCATAAGCTAATGCACAGATTACACAAGTCAAGATGGTCTCTAAAGCTCTGAATGTTTTGAGATGTGAATAACTGAGAGCAACTCCCTTTACATAATAAACTACAGCTTTTCAGATCAGCTGGGGTACTGTACTTATGCTATTTATATGGTTCCCGTAACTGTAGAATAATGTCTCACAATCTTTAATGTACTTTTACTCACAATGCCCCTGTGAAATAGGGAGGTACTATTTGCATTTTACAGACAGGAACTGAGGAACAGAGAGACTAAGTGGCTTGCCAAAGGTCACATAGGAAGTCTGTGACCTCAAGAAACTGAATCTGGGTCTCCTGAGTCCCAGGCTAGCACCCTAACCATTGCACTATCCTTCCTCTCTACTCTTGCTGTCAGTCCTGGGGATGAATTATTCAGGAATGGCAATAGAGCTTCTCAGCTGAGGGCTCTCTAACTCTGGAATGTGTTCCCCTTGGAGGCCTTTCAGAGCCAGAGTTAGAGAGCTTCAGGGCATGATGCGTGGTTGTTTGGTTTAGTTTTTTCTTGATTTTGTACATGCGTGTGCGTGTGTGTGTGTGTTCTTGTTTTTCTGGGTTTACATACTTTGTTCCTGGCCTGAAGACACATGGTTGTTAATGTCACAGCAGACAGTATCAGTTTATATAGTTTTATGGTTTTCATAGTGGATTGTTTTATGTATGTTAAGATGGATCTTAGTGTTCATAGAATCATAGAATCATAGAATATCAGAGTTGGAAGGGACCTCAAGAGGTCATCTAGTCCAACCCCCTGCTCAAAGCAGGACCAATTCCCAGCTAAATCATCCCAGCCAGGGCTTTGTCAAGCCGGGCCTTAAAAACCTCCAAGGAAGGAGACTCCACCACCTCCCTAGGTAACGCATTCCAGTGTTTCACCACCCTCCTAGTGAAATAGTTTTTCCTGATATCCAACCTGGACCTCCCCCACTGCAACTTGAGACCATTGCTCCTTGTTCTGTCATCTGCCACCACTGAGAACAGCCGAGCTCCATCCTCTTTGGAACCCCCCTTCAGGTAGTTGAAGGCTGCTATCAAATCCCCCCTCATTCTTCTCTTCTGGAGACTAAACAATCCCAGTTCTCTCAGCCTCTCCTCATAAGTCATGTGCTCCAGACCCCTAATCATTTTTGTTGCCCTCCGCTGGACTCTTTCCAATTTTTCCACATCCTTCTTGTAGTGCGGGGCCCAAAATTGGACACAGTATTCCAGATGAGGCCTCACCAATGTCGAATAAGTTGTAAATAAATGCCTGATTTGTACAGTAATACACTTTATAAACTAATAAGACATATACAAAAATTAATGAGAACTAAGATCTGGAGTCACTAAAGCTACTGCATGACGGTGCTAATTATACTTCCTTGTGTCAGCCTGCGCTGGGGCCCCAGGGGAAAAGCCTGATAAAGTGGGGCTGGTAATGTTGCATGACTGCCCTTCCTGGGGATTTTGTGATGGCTGGGGTAGCTATAAAATCCTATGGGGACTGTACGTGAGCACAAACTGACATTGGATGATCTTGTGGATACTGGACTGGAATTCAGGAGACCTGAGTTCAGGTCCTGGCTCTGCCACAAACTATCTATGTGACTGTAGTGGAGCAACAATGCATCGGTGTGGCGCCTCCTGCTGGTCATCCTGGAAATTAGCTCTTCCAGGCCAGAGCACCCTCTGCAGGCCGGTGTCTTACCTGCCGCTGGCCCCTGTGTCCCTCCCAGACCTCGGTGCCTTTTACCTCAGGGTTCTGACCCCAGCAGTAACCCACAATCTGGGTCTCCCTACCCAGGGGAACCCCCAACCCTCTATCCCCACCTTGCCTCAGTGGCTACTGCCAGTCCCCATCTAGCCCCCGTTCACTGGGGCAGACTGCAGTCTGCAAACCACTCATCATTGGCCAGGGGGGTTGGACCAGCTGCCTCTGCCTATATCTGGACTGCCCCCCTGCAGCCCCAGTACCCGTTAGTGGTCCCTTAACTCGGCCTGCAGCCTGTGGCTTTGCTAGGCTGGAGCTCCCCAGCTCCCTCTGCCCTTCCCCAGTACTGCGCCACCCTAGGTACCCTTCTCAGCTTCCCAGGCAGCCAGGTCCTTCTCTCTCAAGGAAGCTAGAGAGAGAGAGTGTCTTTACAGCCTCTGGCCCTCAGTCCTCTTATAGGGCCAGCCGTGGCCTGATTAGGGCATGGTCCCAGCTGTGGCTGCTTCTCTAATCAGCCCAGTTTTTTCTAGCCACAGTCCTCTTCATGGCTGCTTTAACCCCTTCAGGGCTGGAGCGGGGTGACCACCCTGCTGCAGTGACCTTGAGCAAGCCACTCCATGCTTCAGTTTCCCACCTCTGAAATGACGATGACAATACTTGCGAATTTTAGGTATCTCAGGGTAAAGGATGAATGTCTAATCAACACAGAATAACTATCTGTGTTAGGATTAATGCAATCCAGCAAAAAGTGAGAAACAAAAAGTTTCCATCTAAAGTTTGTGAGGGACTCCAATGCTATAATGATAGGACCAAAGTTGAAACCCGGTAGCTAGGATGCACTGAATCATGTACCCTGGCCATGCCATTTCCAGACACCATTTCCCACCTCTGAGGTTTTGCTGGCCTCCCACCGATCCCCTCCAGCTGAGTCGTCCTCCTCACCCCCAATAGTTTTTCTGCCTGCTGACTCTATCCCCCTGCTCTGTAAACCTGCTCTGAACTTGTCCCTATGCCTTTACCCAATCAGATCTTAGTGTGCATTTTTATGATAGTCATTTTTAAAATCATCATCTTAATATTTGTGTTTGTCTCGGCAGCATTTTGCAAGGTGGATGAGCTTGAATGTGCCAGTCATGATTGTGTGCCAAGTGAGCTGTGGTGCGATGGGCAGCTAGACTGCATGGACAACTCAGATGAATGGAACTGTGGTAAGTCTTATCTGTGCCACTGGCTGGAAGTGATGTTGTGGATTGTACATGTAATGAAATAGTTGAGTTTTTATAACATTTTTCCAAAGTGGGACTGGGAAGAACTTGGACTAGGAGCCTGTTCCAGGAAAGCATGAAAGTCAGTACAAACTGTACAGTGGGCAAAGGAGAAAGAGGAAGGGTTAGATGGCAAGTGTATGGATACTGCAAGGTGCAGGAGGGGATAAGATGAGAGAAGTGATGTTGACTGAATGGAAATGTGGAGAGCTTCTGAAGTGAGGAATAGAGTCTTGAGACTGCTGTAAAAGAAGGCAGAGAGGCAATGAAGAAACTGAAGTATAGAAGTGACCTGGGCAGAATGACTAGGGCCCTGATCCTGTACTCATTGAATTCAGTGTCAGAATTCCCATTGACTTCAGTGGTGCTGAGAGGAAAATAAGCCTGGCAGCTCCATTTTGAATGGACTGGAAGTAAGAAAGAGGACAGTCAGCAGAGAAACCCGACTATTACCCACCTGCAGTACCAGCACCCATAAAAAGGCCTCATGCTTTTATGTGTTATTAAAATAAGAGTTCTCAAAGCATGACTGTTTGAGTAAGAATTATGTAGGTCCCACATAAGCAATAGCAATATTTGAAGGAAGCAGGGTGTGTGTGTGTGTGTGTGTTGTGGTGTCCTCGCCTATATACCCTAACTCCACCAGACAGCAATTGGCTGCACTGTATATGTGGTGCTACTGAAGCTAATCTATTTCTCTGTATGAAGGTAATACAGTACCACAAAGAAATCGGGTGTTTTATGACATTTTTAGTGTAAAAGAGAAAGATATCCTGTTATTTAGAGAAACAAATATTCTTTATTCATAATGCTGAGAAAATACATTGGGCACACATCTATCAAAATTACTTAGACAGTGGAGACAAAATATAAACATGAGTTTGAAGTACCAAGAAGGAGGAATCAAAGATTAATATATAATTTTCTTATAGAGAGGTAAAAGCAGTGTTGTATGAATGAAAAATGCTTAATAACTAAGTTAGGATGAATGAAATCCAAGAATAAGTGAGAAGTACAAAGTTTAAATAAAAACAATATGTATTTGGGGGGAAATGCACACAAAAAACCTTCTGTCAAGAGTTCCTGTGACAAACTGTAACAATATAGGGGGATCTAAGTTTACCTCAATGCATTTTTGGCCATTTGGAAACTTTCTTGTGCAGGATCAAAACAAAGGCAGACATTAAACCAATAAACAGGTTGGGGAAAGAGATGATGATAATAGCAGAGGATGGTCTTTTTTTGTAGGCAATAGCTATTGATTGTTTTTCATTTCTATAAACACACCTGATATAGTCATAATAGGAGCAATATAAATTTATCAAGGGCCAGATTCTGATACTGTTCTTATATTGAGCAGCACCTTATCCCACAAATGGTCTCATAGATTTCAGTTGGACTACTTGTGGACTCAACATGTACTACTCAACATGAGAGAGGTTCTCATTCTAGCCCCATATAAACAAATGATGAATTAAAGTGGTTTGGTTAGAGCTAAACTTCAGGATGTCTCTCTTGTTTGTTATCTTACGTATTGTCTTGTCTAGGACTACCTACATTCTGATGGCCACTGCTGCCTCCTTCTTGAATTGTGTGCAGCGGCAGTCAAAAAAGCAAACAGGATGTTAGGAATCATTAAAAAAGGGATAGAGAATAAGACGGAGAATATCTTATTGCCCTAATATAAATCCATGGTATGCCCACGTCTTGAATACTGCATACAGATGTGGTCTCCTCATCTCAAAAAAGATATACTGGCATTAGAAAAGATTCAAAGAAGGGCAACTAAAATGATTAGGGGTTTGGAATGGGTCCCAGATGAGGAGACACTAAAGAGGCTAGGACTTTTCAGCCTGGAAAAGAGGAGACTAAGGGGGGATATGATAGAGGTATATAAAATCTTGAGTGGTGTGGAGAAAGTGAATAAGGAAAAGTTATTTACTTGTTCCCATAATATAAGAACTAGGGCCACCAAATGAAATTAACGGGCAGCAGGTTTAAAACAAATAAAAGGAACTTCTTCTTCACACAGCGCACAGTCAGCCTGTGGAACTCCTTGCCTGGGGAGGTTGTGAAGGCTAGGACTATAACAGGGTTTAAAAGAGGTTAAGTCCGTTAATGGCTATTAGCCAGGATGGGAAAGGAATGATGTCCGTAGCCTCTGTTTGTCAGAGGGTGGAGATCGATGGCAGGAGAGAGATCACTTTATCCTTACCTGTTAGGTTCACTCCCTCTGGGGCACCTGGCATTGGCCACTGTCAGTAGACAGGATACTGGGCTGGATGGACTTTTGGTCTAACCCAGTATGGTCATTCTTATGTTCTTAATTAAATCTTCATAAAGTATAGAGGAGATAAAAAATAACTGGATCTTGCATTACTCGAGGACACTTTTGAAAGTATTCTTATATTTACAATGTAGCAAATAGCATACCAACTTGCTGAAGAAATACTTAAGTTACTTTTCTTTTTCTTTTTCTTTGCAGTGACCCTATCTAAAAACGCAAGCTCTTTGGCATTCCTGACTATTCACAGGTCAGCTACTGACTACCATGTTTGTGCTGATGAGTGGCAAGAAAAGTTAAGCCAACTGGCCTGCAATCAAATGGGTTTAGGGTAAGGTCAGTAGTTTGTAGCATTGATGAATTTCCGAGGGTGATGGGGGCAGCAGAGTTAGTTGAGCCTATAGTGACTATTGTTGGTGTGACCTGTGCAAAATTAAACTTAGTACAAAAAGGGGTAGTAAAGGAAAAGGGTAGTGGAATTCTATGAACTCTTGGCAAGCAAACTCTCATTAAAATTCTGACACTTTACAAATACTACACAACTGTAATTAAAGGAGGTAGTTAAAAAGATAACCTTTCAGCCAGGTATTGGAAAGTAAATTGAATTTATAATTATTTTTGAAACTAATTATGGCTTAGAAATTTGATACCATATTTGTTCCCAGCGACTAAAAAACAAACAGTTAGCTTTATGAAACGAAAGGGAAAAACTATGGTAATTTCAGTTTGTTCACTGGAGTTCTGTTTTTAGAATGTATGCATGAGAATTTTAAAAGGGGTTTTATCTGACGGTCCACCTCGCCAGTCAGAGCCCCTGTCATTTTCATAAAAAAGACGGGTGGATCCTTAAGGCTGTGTGTGGACTACTGTGCCCTAAATAAAATTACCATACAAAAATGTTACACTACCCCGATCCCAGAGCTCATTGACCAATTAAGAATGGCCTGGTTAGTCACCAAGCTGGATGTGAGGAGCGCCTATAATCTAGTCAGGGTCTGTCTAGGGGACTAACAGAAAACTGCATTTTGAATATGAAAGGTGTTAGGGCCCATAATGTGAGCTGTCTGACCTACTGGTGAGAGTCAGGAGTAGGGTCAGGGTCATGGTCACACCAGAGGTCAAAGCGGGAGTCAGAATCAGAAGTCATGCCAAGGGTCACAGCTTGAATCAGCAATGGGGAACAAGGTGTGGTAACAGGAATAGGGACAAATATGGGTAAAGGGAACAAGGCAAGGAGGTGGGGACTTGGTCTCAGCAGTCTGGGCAGCAACAAGCCTAGCAACTAGTTGCTCAGACAAGAGATGGGACAGGAAGAGGAAGCTTTATGATCAGTAGTGTCCAATCAGCCATCTGCTGTTAGTCATCTGACCCCACTGAATCAGCAGGTGTAGCTTCTGGTGGGGGAAGGGGGTATTAGCAGCAGTTCCCTCATCAGCTCTTGCAACATGATGGTATACAGAGTAAGGCTCCTGCTTGGCAGCTGCCCAGGCCTAGGATCAAGACCTGTGGTGCCTGATGCCACCCCATCTCCTAGGGTAATCCATGGGGTCAGACTTCTCTGAATGATTCCTGTGGAAGGTCCATACTTTTACAGGGGTGTGCACATGATGAGCTGGCTCCCAAAAGCATTCTTCGGGCCAATAACCCTCCCAATCGATCAGATAATACACGGGCCCTCTATGCATTTGGAAATCCAGGCTGTCATAGACGAGATATGTCTCATGGTCTTGAACTTGAACCGGGGGTATAGGTGGTTCCTGCTGGGGTTTCCTGTGGGTCTTCCCTTGGGGTCTTCCCACTTTTACCCAACCAGGGAATCTCTTTTATACTGTTGTTCTGACCATACTTAACACCCTGTGCATATGCATGAAGGTTTCAACACTCTTTTCCTTATCTGTACTTCCACACTCCAGGAATATTTGGGTGCCCCGTTTTTCATAGGTTGTTATCTTAGTTCCCCTTATTCTCATTAGCATCTACACACAACATGTGTCCATGGTAACCTGCAGTCAGAACAGGACATTCCATGATGTTACAATCAGGCGTCTTGTGGTCTTTGACAGTACATTGCGGTCTATTTTTCCATAACATCACCTATTGGCCCATCTTTTACAGTCATCTTCTAACCTTCCTAGCATATGGCTATTCCTAGGTTACCCACTCATGTCCAGCATTCTTAAGTCTATGACCTAGTATGGCTAAACTAAAATCTTACAGTCCTCAGCCTCTAGGCTTTGCATTCCAGACATGCTTTACTTATATATCTAATACACAGTCATCACTCCTACGTACTTGTCAATCTATTATTTAAGCATCTGGGTGACCTTTTCTGTTTGGCCATCCATCTGAGGATGATGTGTGGTGGATGCATGATCTGGACATCTTGGAGGGAAACCCAACCTTCCAGAACCTGGATATGACCTGGAAGCCACAGTCTGTGGCAAGATGTTTTGGGAGGCCATGGCGGCAGAAGATATGTGTAACTAGAAGGTATTCAGTAGTTTCCACATGTGCATGGTACAAAATTGGCCTTTTGGGTGTGTTGGTCCATGACAGTTAGTATGATGTTAGGCCTTCAGATTCGGGTAATTCCATTATAAAAATCAGGGGTAATATGTGACCAGGGCCAGGAAAGGATCCCACGTTGGCATCAGGAGGCCGAAAGTCCTGCTCTAGAGGAGTTTTGTGCAAGCACAGATGTTGTAGGACCAAATGTCATCCTGCATTTGTGGCCACCAGAACAAGTGGGCTACAACTCAGAGTCTTGGATTGCCCAAAGTCACCTGCCTAAGGAGTATCATGATGTATGCACAGCACTTCCCATCTTGGGAAACCTTTGGGGTCGTAGAGGGAGCCATTGACATAGAGGAGGTTATTGACCCAGGAATAGTGGCATGCGGTGGTACTAGGGAGATTCTCCTTGGTTGAGGTTATGAGTTTAAAAAAGGATCATTTGGGAGAGCTGCTCAAAGCATGGTAAGGAAGTCCGAGGCTACAGACCCACAAATTAAATGGTGTGGATTTAATGTGTAAGGTGGCAGTTCTTTGGGGTTAGTGTATAGTATTCCCCTTTTCATCAGAGGCCATCAGCCTAGCCATTCATGTTGCCTGGATGATACATCATTATGAAATCAAATCTTGAAAAGAATAGGGTCCAACACAACTGATGCTGATTCAGAGCTTTGGCAGATCATAGATATTTTAGATTCTTATGGTGAGTTAAAACTAGGATGGGATGTTTGGCCCCCTCAAAGTAGTGTCGCCAATTCTCAAACGTAGCCTGGATGGCAAATAACTCCTTGTCTGCTATTTCATAATTGCATAGTTTTTTTTTTTTTTTTGACTACTACTTTACACTGGGTAGATGTTTTCAGAGAACTATGCATGATGATTCCAAGATCTTTCTTGAGTGGTAACAGCTAATTTAGACCCCATCATTTTGTAAGTTTAGTTGGGATTACTTTTCCAATGTGCATTACTTTGCTCTTATCAACATTGAATTTCATCTGCCATTTTGTTGCCCAGTCATCCAGTTTAGTGAGGTCCTTTTGTAACTCTTCGCAGTCAGCTTCATACTTAACTTCTCCAAGTTTCTTCCCCTCGGATTGGATCTCCTGGCTTTCGAACCTTTGTATAAATTCTTGACTGCTGATCTGGACTGCCTATCCACTAGGCTAGGGTGACCATACGTCCCATGTTGACTGGGACAGTCCCTTTTTTAAGCCCTGTCCCTTCTCTCCTGACTCTTTTTTTTTTTTTTTTTTCCCAAAAGTGGGCATTTGTCCCGTTTGCTCTTGCTGCCTTGATCAGTTGGCAAGAGCAAACGGGACAGATGCCCACTTTTGGAAAAAAAAATAAAAGTGAGGTGCAATGTGTAGGGAGCAAGTGGAGATGCCAGCCCCCCACCTCCCACAGCAGGGGAGACAGAGCTGGGGAAGAGAGGCAGCATTCCAACATTCCCTGCTGACCCAGTGGCAGACCACTCTGCCACTGTTATGGCTCTAGCCTGGGATGCAGTGGAGTCAGGAGGGCCTGTGTCTCCCTACCCCTGCCACTCCACTCCCCTCAGCATGGCAGTATTCCCCCTCCTTAGGCCAAGAGGCCTGAGTTTGTCTGTCGCCCACCAGAGCCAGGACGACAGACTGGGGTGGTGGTCACCTCTGCCAGCCCCCTAGATTTCTTGCTGGGTTCCTAACCCCTGCCGGCATTCTAAATTGTTTGTTTGGTGCCCTGCCTTGGCTGAGGGCCTGCCCCCCCCCTCCTCCGAACCACTCGCAGCTACCCTGCCTAAGGGTTGGAGCCGGAGACCGCTAACTTCCCCCTTTACTTAGACTGGTTTCAGGAGTGTGTCAGCAAAGGGGCGTGGTCTCCCTCAAAGACTGACAGCGAGGGAGAGTCACACCCACCTACACGCTTACAAATATTAATGGGGCACTCTACCTTGAATGATCCCTTACAGTATGTGCTAACTATCTATGTTAAACAATCTGGGCTTGTCTATATTACCCGCTGGATCGACAGGCAACTATTGATCCAGCGGAGGTCGATTTATCACGTCTAGTCTAGACGCGATAAATTGACCACTGAGTGCTCTCCCGTCGACTCTGGTACTCCACCAGGGCGAGAGGCACAGGCAGAGTCGACGGGAGAGCGTCAGCCGTCGACTTACCTCAGTGAAGACACCGTGGTAAGTAGATTTAAGTACGTCGACTTCAGCTACGTTATTCACATAGCTGAAGTTGCATAACTTAGATCGATTCCTTCCCCCCCTCCAGTGTAGACCAAACCTCTGTTACACCTTGCATTTTGCTGTGATGCTGGAAGTTCCTTTCCCAGACCTGAAGAAGAGGTCTGTGTGGCTTGAAAGCTTGACTCTATCACCAATAGAAGTTGGTCCATTAAAAAGTTTATCAATTGGGACTGACATGGCTACAACTACACTGCACACACCAAACCACACTGGTACTCTCAGTTTACACACAGCTAAGTGATTAAACAAAGTGCAAAGCAGTGGAGATTCAGGCCTACCCTCTGTATTTTTACTCTCTTGAAAAAGCAGTTGAGGGTCTTCATATGCATTGGAATTAGGTTGTTGCTGTATACATGCTACTCTTTAATCATTCGGTTAGTCTTTGTTTTTATGTCAGTATATGCTTATTGTGTATTGTCTCATAAACATCAACATTTTCATTCTGTGGTTCAAATCCCTTAAAGATTTATACACATGCTTAACTTATTGCAGAGTGAGTAGTCACATTGAAGTCAAAGGGACTATTCACAGTGCATAAAGTCTTTGCAAGATCAGGATTTCCAGCTATAAGAAAATATAAAACACAAGTTGTGATATGACTAAACTTGAAATGATAAAACAAAGGTATCTAAAAGGGTGTCATAAGGAGGAGGGAGAGAACTTGTTCACCTTAGCCTCTAAGGATAGAACCAGAAACAATGGGTTTAAACTGCAGCAAGGGAGGTCTAGGTTGGACATTAGGAAAAAGTTCCTAACTGTCAGGGTGGTTAAACACTGGAACAAATTGCCTAGGGAGGTTGTGGAATCTCCGTCTCTGGAGATATTTAAGAGTAGGTTAGATAAATGTCTATCAGGGATGGTCTAGACAGTATTTGGTCCTGCCATGCGGGCAGGGGACTGGACTCAATGACCTCTCGAGGTCCCTTCCAGTCCTAGAATCTATGAATCTATGAAAGAAGGTGTGGGAGTGGCAAGAGGAGACCAGGCACTAAAAGATAAATGTGGGAAAGTTCAGAGCAGATGTACATAAATCAGAAAGTCTTTAAAAATAATCTTAAGTATAGTAAAGCTCATAAGTAATATGTCTACTTTGTGAAAAGCCATCTTTGTTCCATTTCTTAAAGTAGCTACTTTTTCAAATTAATAAACTATCTGTGAATGAAATAAAAGAATATTTCCCAATTGTATTAGGTGGATTAGCAGTTATCATGCAATATTTTCATAATACTAAATTGTGTATTAATATTTGAATCACAAAGATCATTTTAAAATTACACTAGCCTAGATTAAAGCTTGTGTTTTGCGAATATTTTCCCAAATGAAAACATCAACTCTACTTTGGCTGTGTTTATGCTCCTTTTGTGTTCACTTTTTGCAAACATGATAGTGAATGAGTTTACTGTCAGATATATACACAAAATAATGATTTTGAAGAAAATATTAGAAAATTTTAATGAAAGGCAAATTTTGCACTCTGAGACAAGAGTGTTTGCATCTGATGGGAACAGAAAGAATGTGACCTAATTGTCCAATCAAAACTAACCATCACAAAAAGAGAGAATTAGCACCCTTAAGAGTGATATGTACCTGTCAGCTGGGACACAAATAATACCAGTCGTGGTGCCAAACCTATACTTGCTTTTTTGTCAGTGACAGCTCTTTCACTGATGGAGCACCACATGTGGCCAGAATTGTTAACCTAAGTTACAGCTTAATGTGTGCAATCAGACCGCTTACATAGGGCTCCATTTATTTCTAAACTGTATCAAACTTTTGAGAAACTACTTTTCAATGGTTAAAAATGCATTCCTCAAGCCCCAATGAGTTAACAGAAATTCTGTAGCTCTAAAGATTGCAGAAAGAATGCTCTGGACATAATAGAGTGTGCCAGTCTCCTTTCTAATGGAATCATAAATCACAGATAGAATAAGAAGTTGGATAAAGAGGAAGTACAGCTTGGTATAGGATTAATATACAATTATCTAATACAGGCATTAAAAATGTTTAGCCCGACTGGTCCTGAATCAGAATTTTCCCAATGGATCTCAGGATGTTTGTAAGTTTGCAAAGTCATACTTCCCTTCTCCAAAGAAGGGCAAAGAACACCTCCTCTTCCCAATTGGGAAAATGACACTGAAATAATGTGAGTGGAAATTTCTAATTTCTGTCCCCATTCTGTGGGGTTTCCCTATAGAAGTAATTATTTAACTCTGTCACTTCTAAGTGACTATATGAGACAAAAATTTCAGCCCTCTCAAAGTTATTTTATAAAAGGGTAGAATGCATAATAAAGCTTTTTTGGCCGTGATGAGTAACCATGTAAGAGACGTTGAGAAATTCAGATCCAGAACCTATGTTTGTGGCTTGTGCCTGTCTGTAACAATAAATGTTAATGGCTTCAGTTTTCTAAAGAATCATGAGACAGGTTCTTTTTTCCTACTCTTGAGGCAAAATTCTGTCAGTCATCTGAAGCTTCATTTTCTCTGCTTATTTTCATTACACAGTGATGCAGCCAACACAATAATGGCATAAATCATCTTTGAAGGAGGTCTTCGAGAAAAATGAGAAACACAATACATTTACCAGAACCAGTTGTGGAAAGAAGGAATTTGAACGACTATAACATATTTAATTCTTCTTTAGACCTTAAGCCAGTTGGCAGTAAATACATCACTTATGTGAACGTTTTCTGCATTGGCAGGGAGAGGTACTAGATGATGTAATATTTTCAGGATTTCATATTACTTTGAAATCAGACTTCAAGTCATATACCTCACTTGTTTGCCATTGACATCCTGTATCATTTATTAGATATAAAATGGCCTCTAACAAGAAAGCCTGTAATAGTAGACTGATAACATTTGGCATGTTTTCAGTAGGTTGTTTATTTCCAGACGGATGGATTATATATTAAGTTAGAATATATATTATATAAGGCTAGAAAGTATTGATGAAAAATGTTTTTCCCATGCAATAGTCACATTCTGCTCTAAGGGTAATAACATCTTGAGCAAAACCTTTTTCGTGTGCATGGACATGCATAATAATCCAGAGCATAAAGTGATTTTAAAAAAGGGAATATTTTGTGATTTACATTCCCTGCCACCATGAATAAATTTAAAGAGATAAACAAATAAATGCCACCTGTATGAGGCCATTATACAGAAAGCATTTGTTATATAGATATAGAATTTGTTTAATAATACTTCAGGTGAGCCTATGTTACCTTATGCCTGAAATTATGAGGAAAGTAGTACATGGTACTTTTCTTCTCTGTACAGTTGTTCAAGATAGAAATCATAGTTGTATTTAGTAGTGAATTTCCAGATGACAAGTCCCAGTGCTCTGTAATCTTTAGAACATAGAAGGAATGTCTTTCTAACTGCTTGTGAATCTGTTTGTTTGTTTGTTTGTTTTAATTATTGAGAATTAAATTAGCCGCAAACAAATGAATAGAATTTAATGACAATGAAATGTGGTTCTGTTAGATGAATTTAGCAAATGGTTCCAAATACACATGAATAACATTTCTAAATGACAGATTCTAAAACATAAGTCAGTTTGAAAATGTAGGTATAATAAACTTGACCTCTGGTAGCTGGAGCAACATAAAAAGTATGGTAACCCAGTTTCTGCCTATTGTACTAAACGCAGGCTATTTGTCTGACTGCCAGTCAATATTAATTCCATGCTGATGGTATTTTTTCCATAATTTGTTACAGCACAACATAATGATATGATATGGAAAACTGTACATGTTGCACTTACGAGACAGATGAAAACATTGTCTCAAAAGCTTTGATAAGTAGTCTGGCAAAATGTCCACTGGTCAAATGATGGAATGTATTTTTTTTCTTTGAAGTTCATATGTTTTTCCTAATGTGAAAAAAATGTTAAACATGAAGTGAACAATTGTTCATATGCTTCCATGCGGACTGGAAACCTTCTCACTGCATGAGGGTCAGCTGGTACATTTCTAAAGATGGGCATTCTCTACTGAATGGTAAGAATAGTAGGCCTAGATGGTTATAGTTTTCACTTGACATTGGGCTGGTCAAGTTATTCTCATGTGTTTGGAAACCCACATCTGCTGATCAGGCAGTGATAAAACAATCATGGTCTATTCAAAGTTGAAGTCTGCCAAAAGCAAGTTTCTAGCAAATATTTCTGTTTAGCAACTCTGTGAAAACTGCATGGAATAGTCTCCCTTTCTCCTCCTATGCTAGGACGAGATAGCAGATGTCATTATGGTAAACTATAGTAACCTGCTTTGGAATACAAAAGAATAATATGTGCTCTATCTAGCTGGTGGGCTAACAAACTAATTTATTTCTCATCTGAACTACTATGCTGACCATTGATTATTGTCTTCTAACCAGGTCTGAGTTAGAAAAACGAAGAGTTGAGACAGCATCTCTTCTGCTCAGGACATGTCTACACAGTGGGATAATGTGCACTGCTACATGTTCCCTAGCACATTTTGAAACATTTAGTATGCACCAGCAGAGTCTACATAGACCAATTAATGCACCACACATCAGTGCTCTTTAGAAATCACACCTTGTAGTGCGCATTATCCCACCATGTAGACAAGTCCTCAGAAACATCAAGGAAATCAAAAGGGATACATAATCTACTATTAAAAGAAGTTTGAACATCTGAATCCAACATACATTATTTGCTCTAAGAATAAACAGGACAGCTATTAAATCAAATGCTATGTGAAGACTGCAGTATTTCAACTCATTAATTCAACCTAGTGTTCAAAACTCACTCAACAGAATGTAAAATATGTTTTATCTTTCTCTAATACACTCAACGCACAATGTCCATGTGTATTTTATGAAATCCTTGGGAATATATTAGAGTGAAGATCATAGAGAGTTCATCAACATACATTTGTTTTATTAAACAGAGAAAAAAATAATTCTAATAAATTGGAAGTACCAAAACCACAGTATAACGTGTGACTGAAATTGCAAAACTTATTTTAAAAATTTGAAAATCTGTAAAAGAATAATAAGCCCAAGAACTGGGCCCAAGTGTCTTGTCCTTGGTCACACGTGGAGTCTGCAGACAGGGCCGGCTCCAGGGTTTTTGCCGCCCCAGGTGGTGCAAAAAAAAAAAAAGAAAAAGCCGCGATCGCGATCTGCGGCGGCAATTCGGCCGGAGGTCCTTCGCCCCGAGCAGGAGTGAGGGACCGTCCACCAAATTGCCGCCGAATAGCTGGACATGCCACCCCTCTCAGGAGTGGCCGCCCCAAGTATCTGCTTGGCAAACTGGTGCCTGGAGCCAGCCCTGGCAGCAGAGGTAGAATTGAACCTAAGTCTCCCAGAGGCCAACCTAGCACTGTACCTATTGAACCATCCTCCTTCTTCACAAGTATATGTATCCTGAGGCATCAGACTAGCAAAACAAGTTGAATACTAACTAGAAAGGAAACAATTTCTGAAAAAAGTTACAACTTCTGGAATTAAAAGCATGAATTGTTATAGTATCACTACATCTATTTACAGACACACACATAGATACATGGTAGAGTATTCACATGCTACCTAATATGCATTACTTCAAGCCTATTTATGACTGCATATGCTTATTATTCTTTTACAGATTTTCAAATTTTTAAAATAAGTTTTGCAATTTCAGTCACAAGTTATACTGTGGTTTTGGTACTTCCAATTTATTAGATTACTAACCCTGAAAGAAGTTAGGGAAGAAACCATTTTCTTCCTTTGTCCAGGTTGTATTCCATGGGTGAAATTCTGTGCTGCATCTGTAAGAAGTGCACTGTGGATCTTGCAGCCAGGAGGTGGGAGTGGCTTAAGTGGCCATCTTTGCACCCTCACAAGTTTGAGGGCTCTCTTGTTAGCAAAGAGTGAAGCTGAATCGAGCAGGTTAAGTTGAAGAAGTGGAACGTTATTAAACCTTGTGCACTGCTTTGGCCATGTGGCTGAGTTGCTTCCAGCCTAACTCCACTCATTCCCTGTTCCCTTGTTGTCATGTCAATAACAGCCCCTGCAGGGAACATGGGCACTCTGACTCCATTTCCATTGATCATGATACAGGGGCCTCTCTAAGTATTATGGCTGCCTCTGGGCTGCAGAGCTGCCCAGAAACTCCACCACAGGCCCCACCTCAGTCGTGCCTTGCTACTCCTGCTCCAAACTGTGTCCCTGGCCCTGTCCACTATGCCTAGGTTTGCCAGAAGCTCCTCGGAAATTAGCCTCGCAGCTGACTTCTGCATTGCCTACACTGGGAATTTTACTCCAGCTGGAATTGGGGTTATTAGGGCCCATTTATGGCCCTAAAGGGTGAAAAAGGACAGAAAGGGTACTGAGGATCTTAATCTTTGTGTGTATGTATGTAGTCAGTTTTGCTGCTTTCCTTATATAATCTATTTCTTTCTATCTGAAAAGTCCTTATAAACATCAGCAAGGAGAAAAACCCAGATAAAAACATATTTTAAAAACTCAAAAAGAAAAAGAGAGAAATAACAATCAGGGCTTACTATTTAAAAGGGCCCTGATCACACAAAGCACACTTGTGAGTACTCCCACTGATTTCATAAGTAAAATTATGCACATGCTGAAGTGCTTTGTGGAATGTTAGGGGTGGAGGGGGAGCTCAGGAACTAGATTTAATACTTAGTCACTTTCAGAGCATTCAAATTGATGGTGTCCTTTAAATGGTGGTGAATGGATATATTATTATAGAATATAATCTGGAATGACTTCTTTTTATAAATACAAAGCACAGGCTAGCTACAGTCTGTTTTACCTTATTAAGATCACACAATTTTGGGGGTAATACAGGAGTTCTCAAACTTCATTGCACCAAGACCCCCTTTTGACAACAAAAATTACTACATGACCCCAGGACGGGGGACCGAAGCCTGAACTCGGCCAAGCCCCATTGCTCTTGGGGGTGAGGGAGCCAAAGCCAAAGGGCTTCAGCCCCACTGCCCGTGGCTGAAGCCGAAGCCCCAGCCCCACTGTCTAGGGCTGAAGCCGAAGCCCCAGCCCTAGGCCCACCGCCCAGGGTGGGGGGCTCGGGCTCCAGCCCTGGGCCCCAGCAAGTCTAACACCAGCCCTGATGACTCCATTAAAATGGGGTCCCGACCCACAGTTTGAGACCCGCTGGGGTAATATAAGCTTGCATCCATCAACCAGTATGATGGTGTTCATTTTTTAAAATACATATTTCTGAATTATGTATTTTATAAATTACATATTTGGTGAAAGCCACACAATGGATAAAACACCATTCTACAAAATTATGAAGTAATGGAGAAGTTGCTCATGGCAGATTCTTTATACAAAGAAGACAGATCAAAAATGTTAGACAAAATGTTTTTGTGAACATTGTTGGAGGAGATGGAAGGGGAAATGAGAAAATACTGGAAATTAATAGAAGGAGACAGCTGTGTCTGTTTACCATAAGCAGACACAGGAGGGAGAAGCTCTTTGCTGCAGAAGAGCCTTCATTTGATGAGGTGAGAACTGTTTTAAAAGAGCTCATTAGCAACTACTGCTGGCTAGTAGATCATGGAGTGATAATAGTTTAATATGTCCAGAGGAGAAATGGACAGAATCCAAGGATAGGACCTCAGAGTCTCTAATTCTGCCAGCCCTGCTGAGAGTATTTCCATATGGTAACATTGACAACCATTGCCAAAAAACCATGCTTAGTTGATCATTAACAACTTGTATAGTAAGCTAACCAATGGATGCTACCTGTTTTAAACAACTGTAAAAGTAATATAACTCAGATTTTAAAATAGCCTAATGCCATGTGCTGCCCTATGAGGAAGATGCAGGTGCAATCTCTAGGCCCTTTGACATTTTTCCTGATTTTTTTTTCTTATTCTTCCTTCCATTGGCTGGAATCCAGAATTTGGGTTATTGTCAGATTTTAGTTGATGCAGACTTACTCACTGCTGACATAGAACATGATGTACCATATTGTTAATTTTTATGGTTAATAGATCATTCTTTACAGGAAAACCATGAGGTGTCTGGAGCCATTTATGAGCTATGCCCTTTCCTTCATATAGCAATTCAAACATATCAAAACCAGCAACTTATTCAGAGGACACACAGGCAGAGTTGTTAACATAATAACAAATAATGGCTGGGCTGAAGAGGTATAAATCTGAAAATATCATTTAGTGCAACCATTCCAACCTATTTTCAGTTGTCTGCTGGACAGATGTAGACTCCCAGGTTTCTCCTAGCTATTTGTTTTGTTTAGCAGACTTGAAAACTTGGACTCAGACTGTTAAATGCTGTAATTGAAGTTCAGTTTTATCTTTACATTTTTACAGGTTAACAAGCTTCTGATGGTCAATATGAATTAGAAAACCCCAAACTCTCTACTACTACATGTGTGTGTGTATATAATATATAATTTAACATAATTTCCCACACGTCTAATTTAAAAAGTACTAGAAGGAATTTTATTTTTTTTAACATTAGATAAGTGATTTATTTTAAATTATACTAAGTGTTATCATTCTCTTCTCCCATAAAGGATTCCTTAGCTGTCAAGCTTAGGGACTGTATAATCTTCTGAGTAGAAGGGTGGTCTTGGACATGACGGACACTTCTGTAGTAGATCAAATGGATGGATCTGAAAAACAAATTAGTTTTCCAGGAAAGGCCCAAATAGTAACAGATTTCCTGGGGGAGGGGGGGAATCTAGCATTAGAAACTGTAAGATGGTTAAAAATACAATTAAACTATGAATCAGTTTGTTTATGGTTCATTAATTGTGCAGTAGCCCTGAATATCTGTATTTTTCCAAACCTACCCATGACTTTTGTCTAACTTCAGTTTAAAGGAAAACAGTATTGGGTTTTTTTACACTTTTTAAAAACTCTTCATGTGTTACAGCTTTTTAGAATCTTGAAAAAGTCATTCCTGCAGGTTTTTCCTGCTGAGGAAAACCAGATTTTTCTGTGTCTTTAGTGAGTCATCATTGCTTTAGATTGTCATTTAAAAAAAAATCTTGATGAGGGAACAAATATAAGTCTGAGAGTTGAATGTTTCATTGAAAGGTTAAAAGCATCTTGGCAGAATCTGAGAATCCGTCATGTTTTCTTTTTACAGCCATTGCTCAGACAAGGTCAGAACTTTTTTGAAATACAATACATTGTTCATCATTCATCTTCACAGTCAGCATGTGCTTCTTAGTGCAGATCCTACATTTCTTATGTACCCAGATCTTCCACTGACTTTACTGGGAGTTTTGGGTGCATGCGGAAGGCACAATCAGGCCCTTAATAATATGTACAGAACTATTTTTCTTTAGCCATAACTTCCACTGTGCTCGGTTTTTTTCCCCTTTTCCAATGTCTAACTAATCAGTACGTAGTGACACTTAAGTCAATGGGACTTAAATACATGCTAAAAGTTAAGCACATGCTTGAGCACTTTGCTGAAGCGGGACCATCATTCCTAAGGACATTGTCAACACTTAAATAACGATAGTAATAACAGGGTTTTATTTTTCCTTCCCACTTATTTTCCCTGGACCCTTGCCACCACCTTAGTAAAATCACAGTTGGGTGGGTTTTCGCCTCTAGTTTCACCAGCTTTGAAAGATTTTCCGTGGTAGTCCATTGCATTGCTTTAGCTCCAGACAGAAAGCTGCTTTAGGTACCTCATATGAATCTTCCAAAATTTATTTGACTTCTTTAAATACTCAAGCAAACAAAAACTTGCTTTTGCCAGATGATGTAACATCTATTTATCAGTTTAAAGTTTGTCAATCTAAATCTAAAAGTTTGTAATGTCTGGAGCTAGCCCCCATACACATTTTTCCTTTTCCTGTGTCTTCCATATTATTATTCAATTTTCTTTGTGTGTGTGTGTCCCCCTAAGATTCTTTTCTTTTCTTTTCTTTCAAATATATACACTCTTAATTTCAGCTCTCTGTCCCCCTTTTTGGGAGGGGCAAAACTTTTAGCCCTGGAGTATCTGTCATATAGATCGTTATGGAGCTGCATAGTCCCACTGTGCTTTGATGTTACCTAGGCCTGAACGTAGCCTTGCCTTTCTGCTACTGGAGAAGGAGGCATGCGATCAGGGGTAACGGAACATGACGGAGGCTTCCCTATGCCTTGTCAGTTCCTGCCTGCTTTTTCAGCCTCCTGGAGATGATCACAGGTAGGGTAAATGACTCTAGAGTCTAGAGTATCTGCTCTTTCTTATGCTTGGGAACCACTCCGATATATAGATCAGGGGAGCATAAAGGCGAACTTTAGTGTACCTGAGCTGTACCTGGTACAGTTTGGCTGGACTTAAGGATCTGGTATTTTGTTAATGAACTGATGCTGCAGAGCTACATATGGAACACATTTCAAATTCCCAGCACAAGAGCAAATATTCAGATGTTTTTGCAGGGTTTTAAGATAAAAATAGCCAATTTTGCCAAATGTTTTGCAGAAAAGCAATATTTCAAGAGTGCAAAATCTCCTGAAATGAAATGAAATTTAACAAATGATCACTACTTTTACCCAGTTTTCATGTTAATGCACATATTCACCATATATTTTGAAATCCAAATCCATGAAGAATCTTCCTGCTGTTATGTTTGAGAATTTGCAAATTTTTTTATTTATTTGTATTCTGGGGCAGAATGATCTGATGTTTCCTTAAATTGAACTGCTTGTCTGATGCATAAATGATTTTAAAAAAATCTTTTCATTTTTTTAAATGGCATCTTGTGCAAATTAATTCAGGAGAAAAATGTATAATTTTTTGACCAAGCAGTTGCTGAATCTAGAACCAAGTAAGTGCTTGAGGGCTCAATTCTTTGTATAAGTAACCTTACAATGAAGAGCTTCAAAGAGAGAGATGGAAGTCTTACTTACCAGGGGAAAAAAAAGGGGGGGGTGTGAATTGATCTTATCAATCTGCCAAATCTGATTATCGGTTACTTTCATTTAAGAGACTCTATTTTTATATGTTCTGAAATTTTCCTCTGTCTGAGTGGTTCTGTTGATCAGTATGAATAAAATCAATCCATACTGTGATCATCATTCCTGATTATATCTTGCGGAAGCAATATGAGCTAAACAGACACATAGTGGGTAACTGAAAATTGCTTGGAAGGGAAATTTATGGGAAGAAAAAGCTTGAATGTGATTATGAGCATTATAACTAAAATGTAATGGTAATGAATAAAGCAGATGTGAAATAATGCTTATGTTTTCTGCCACCAGAGAACTTTTGCCATTTCCATTTCCCACTCCCACTTGTTAGAACATTTTTCATGAATAATAATAAAATGTGCGTAGGTCTGACTTTGGCCAAAACCTGTCCCGCAACCATCTGCAGATCTGGAGTATCATTCAGTTGCCTGACTTTGGCATAAAGGGGAGGTACTAAAGCATCTTTCCCTCCCATAACTGTAATGTCAGGAAAGTGAGAGTCAAAGATATTTGAAGATCCATGGACTGTTTTTATTCATTTCAGGGGGCCGTCTGCAACAAAAATTGTACGAGAAAATGAGCAACTACACCATCAAAAGTGGCTGAATCTGCACTCTGACTGGAAGAATAAAAATGCATCCACGTTACCTGCCCTGCTAGTGAAAGGGTAAGGGACAGCTAGTGTGTGCTCCATATGTGCTTCAGAGAGGTGGATGGAACTATAGCAATGAAGGATGGTATTTCCATTAGTGAGTTTTGTGTTCTGAGTGCAGAAAGGTATCTGTGTTTGCGTTCACATAAACATACTTATGCATGACTTAATGTAACTTCCACAGTGAGACTAATGTCTCTTACAACTTCAATCTCATTTTGGGTCCTCTTCACTGAATCTAATTTTCTGGTTGATTGTAATTTTGTAGACTGTAACTATCATAATAAGCTTTTAATCACAGAATCACAGCCTCCCTCTTTCCCTGTATCAGAGTGGTAGCTATGTTAGTCTGTATCCACAAAAGCAACGAGGAGTCTGGTGGCACCTTAAAGACTAACATTTATTTGGGCATAAGCTTTCATGGGTAAAAAAACCCCCACTTCTTCAGATGCATGTCCTCTTTCCCTGCTGACTCGGGTCAGTGCTCCTACAAGCCCTCCGACTGTGGAAGCTTGTCCCTCAGGGAAGAAGACTGCAGACTCAATAGGCCAGCCTCACAAGGCAGGTAAATAGGGCAAGTGCAGGAGAGGTCAGACAAATGATGGAAAGACTCTGACAGACTCTTACAACAGCTCAAGCAAGTCTCTATTGACCAATAGGGAAGGTCCATAAGAGACAAGAGGGCAAAGGCATCAGCAACACTCTCACCTTCCTTGCTAGGACTGTTGTAGTCTGGACTTTGCAGAGACCACAGCTTCTAAACACCAGAAGTTAAAGTTCCCAGCAGAAGGTTTTCTCAGCAGCATCTTTTGTTTTGGACATCTTGGTGGATTCAGTAATGGACTCTGTTTAATTGGTGGTGGCTAATGTGAAAAACTTTTGGACAAAGAGAGCATCATCAGAGCCTACAAGTACTGACTGCAGCTGCTTTTTGCTGGTGGTGCTGGCTACATTTTTTTCTGTCCATTTCCTCCCTGCGGTTCCTTTTGTCCCCAAGCTCACCTGGAGTGAGGGAGCCTGGGTCCCCAGAGAGGGGGCGTGTCTCCCCTGCAGAGTTCTGGGTTGTCGGTCCCTTTTCGGGAGGTACCAGAGCCTGTGCAGCCTCAACCCAGCTGAGTGAGCTCAGGACTAAAAGAGGTTATCTGCTTGTTAGGAAGGAGACTGAATAGTTTCAAAGAACAAATGGTTATTTATCACTTTGGACAGTAGAGTTCTAGAAACTCTCTACAAGTGCTATCCGAAGAGCCCAGAAAATATTCAGCATACCATCCTTCAGGGGGAAATGGCACCTTTATATAATATGTAAAGCCTTCCTGACTGATATACTAAATAGGGCAACCTCATAAGGTGGCTGAGCCAGGGCTGTGATGACTTTTCCGTAAATTGGGAGAAAAATCACATTGTCTCAACTCAGGAATTCATCTGAAACTACCACTGCTGGACAAAGCAAGCAAATCTATTGTAGACGCTTACCTAGCCCGTTGAGGAACACCACTGGAAAAGTTCACAGCACACTCAACTAGAGAAGTATCTGTTACCTGGAAAGAAGGCTCCAAGGCTTCATATGAAAAGATTTGAAAGGCAATCACCTATTCAAATGTGCAAAGTTTTACTAGCTGGCGACAGTATTAATTTGAACCACAAAAGCAAGTAGCATCTTCATTCATCAGAAGAATACTGAAGGAGGTAGTCCTCTTAAGTTACTTCTTCTTTCCTCTGTTCATCTATTGTGAATAGTTTCATAGTGTTTTGACATTCTTTCCCATTCATTTCCAGTTCATTTGTTCACCTACTTAAAGAAAAGTTACCCATAATGGGGACTGGGAGACAGGACAATGCCTGAGACTGGAAAATTTGTTCTTACCTCTTTTCCTTTCTCATAACTGTCCCTGTTCACCAGCCTAATCTCTTCCAAGTGCTTGGGTCTAGAGTAAATACCAAGAACAAAGATCTCAGAATGTTGATCAAAGGGAGCATCTCTCTGACATATTGCTAGTTTCTTAGAGTTATTATCAAGAATCTTATTAGCATTTAAATTCTTTATCACAGGGGTAGGCAACCTATGGTGAGCTGATTTTCAGTGGCACTCACACTGCCCAGGGTCCTGGCCACCGGTCCAGGGGGGCTCTGCATTTTAATTTAATTTTAAATGAAGCTTTTTAAACATTTTAAAAACCTTATTTACTTTACATAAAACAATAGTTTCGTTATATATTATAGACTTATAGAAAGAGACCTTCTAAAAATGTTAAAATGTATTACTGGCACGTGAAACCTTAAATTAGAGTGAATAAATGAAGACACGGCACACCACTTCTGAAAGGTTGCTGACCCCTGGTATATCATTTTGAAAGTAGTCAGGTGGAAAGGGATGGAACATAGCCTCTGAGCCACTTCCCAAGGGTCTTGTACTGCCTTCAATGCAGGCTGGAGAAGAGGAAGCTCCCATAGTAAGGGATTTATAGATGGGACCATTCTAGAAATGAAATTAACGGGTAAGAACAAACTTTCCATTCTTAATTCAGAATCTTAGTAGACTGATTGAGGCAAGGTGTCAATTTCTAAGACCCTGCATCAAGATTCAAAAAGGCTTTTCTGCTGACTCATCCTTGCAAGCAGATTGGATGGGTCTCATTAGCTCCAAACTAATAAGGGTGTGTCTGAACCACAGGACAAGAAGATGAGACATGGTCATGTGGAGGAAAAAACCGTATAAACAGCCAGCTCAGAAGGAAGCTTAGAATAAGGCTTATGTTTTATTATCCTTAAGTTATGAATAAAAGAGAAACTAGTAAGTGGGAATGAGTTTTGGATGCTAACCCTGTTTGTGTGGGTGCATACCAGGTATAGTGACGAGTATCAGAGGGGTAGCCGTGTTGGTCTGAATCTGTAAAAAGCAACAGAGGGTCCTGTGGCACCTTTAAGACTAACAGAAGTACTGGAGCATAAGCTTTTGTGGACTTGCGTCTGATGAAGTGGGTATTCACCCACGAAAGCTTATGCTCCAATACATCTGTTAGTCTTAAAGGTGCAACAAGACCCTCTGTTGCTTTTTACAGGTATAGTGAATTATTTTTTGTCAAGGTCCAAATTTTTCAGTCAAGGCATAGTCAAGGTCCAGACTCCAGAGAAAATAATAACAATAATGATAATAAGTTTAATATAATGATTTCAGGATTCGTTCAAAAGCATCTGGCAGTCCGGATTTGGCCTGTGGTCAGCCTATTGATTACCTCTGGTATACTATGTTGAGGGTAGGGTAAGAACTATACACACTCAAAGGGACAAACTGGGATATGAAACTGAATACATGTGTTTATTTCTTCCTCTAATAAGTGTCTGTCTGGTTGGTCATGTATTAGGAATGGTTAAGGAAAATAGCTCTGTGGCACCCAAAAAGAGAAATATATTATTTACTGAATAAATCCATTCTCTTTTCTAGATCTCTTGCAAGCTTAATATTAATAGCTTTCACAGAGAAGCACCAGACACCAGTTTACTAGACTGACAAGAACTTTGGCAAGAACTAACAAATGCTTCAATATTTCTGGAAAAAGATGTTTTGAAAGGATGAAAGCAGAGTGCAAGCTTTGCACACATTCATCTATATTTTGCTCTTTGGGGAGGATGGTTATTTGACCAGGAGACAGAACATTTGGGGGGGGGGGGGGAAATCTATTCTCAGGGATATGACTAGTCTGATATTCTGCACTCCTTACATAGATAGAAATGCTTTAGGAATTTCCCTAGGAGTTTCACACATGTAAGGAGAACAGTTACATTACTGAGACTGGCCAAGTGTCTGAAAATAGAATTTTGCAATCTGTGTTCAGACTAAAGCGGGATAGATTTTTACACCAATTTTTATACAACGTACACTTCAGGCTACCCCATTAATTTCAACAGATTTGTAAATCAGCTGAATATTTGGCCCGACATTACGGAAAAGAATAATGATTGTGTAAATGTATGGCCAGTCAGGTTTGAGCAATAATAATATTTCCTCTTATTTTAAAAAAGTGTTTGCATGTTTTCCATGGGGGATATTTATCAACAAAACTACAAACAGTTCACTGTTGAGTTTTTCGTTGTAGGATTCTGAGCACAATATCCACCCTTCTCCCCCCATCTCCCATTCTCAAGTTTGAGTTATCTGTTACATTGAATAGCTAGCTAGAAAGTGGTAACCATAATTAAGAAACCATTGAAATATTTAAGTATTATGGTCCAAATTCAGTGTTTGGTGTAAGCTGGTACAACCAACCTGATTGCCTTCTATGATGAGATAACTGGCTCTTTGGATATGGGGAAAGCAGTGGATGTGATATATCTTGACTTTAGCAAAGCTTTTGATACAGTCTCTCACAGTATTCTTGCCAGCAAGTTAAAAAAGTATGGATTGCATGAATGGACTATAAGGTGGATAGAAAGCTGGCTAGATTGTCGGGCTCAACAGGTAGTGATCAACAGCTCGATGTCTAGTTGGCAGCCGGTATCTAGGGGAGTGCCCCAGGGCTCGGTCCTGGGGCCGGTTTTGTTCAACATCTTCATTAATGATCTGGATGATGGGGATGGATTGCATCCTCAGCAAGTTTTCAGATGACACTAAACTGGGGGAAGAGGTAGATACACTGGAGGGTAGGAATAGGGTCCAGAGCGACCTAGACAAATTGGAGGACTGGGCCAAAAGAAATCTGATGAGGTTCAACAAAAGTCCTGCACTTAGGACAGAAGAATCCCATGCACCGCTACAGGCTGGGGACCGACTGGCTAAGCAGCAGTTCTGCAGAAAAGACCTGGGGATTACAGGAGGGCTGAGGCACATGACTTACAAGGAGAGGCTGAGGAAAATGGGCTTATTTAGTCTGCAGAAGAGAAGAGTGAGGGGGGATTTGATATCAGCCTTCAACTACCTGAAGGGGGGTTCCAAAGAGGCTGGAGCTAGGCTGTTATAAGTGGTGGCAGATGACAGAACAAAGAGCAATGGTCTCAAGTTGCAGTAGGGGAGGTCGAGGTTGGATATTAGGAAACACAATTTCACTAGCAGGGTGATGAAGCATTGGAATGGGTTACCTAGGTAGGTGGTAGAATCTTCATTCTTAGAGGTTTTTAAGGCCTGGCTTGACAAAGCCCTGGCTGGGATGATTTAGTTGGTGTTGGTCCTGCTTTGATCAGGGGGTTGGACTAAATGACCTCCTGAGGTCTCTTCCAACCCTAATCTTCTATGATTCTAACTCCATTCATGTCACTGGGGTTATGCCAGTTTACTTCAGAGCTGGATTTATTCGTGTATTCATCCATTATGGCCAGCTAGATGTCTTCCATCTTTCCAGTGATATATAGAATTTAGTTCCTGACCACTGGTGGCTTGAGTAGGGCCCATGGCATTTTTCAACAGAAGTGTTAATTCCAGCCTAGCCAAATTCCCAGTTGAATTACAAAAAAAATTGTTTATGTAAAAAAAAAAATCTTAAATTTTTAAATAGTTGCAAGGGAATTTATTATTTTGTCTTACACCATAGTGTAATATTGGTTTGCCTGGTATAGGCCAATGGTTTTCAACCTTTTTTCATTTGTAGACCCCTAAAAATTTCAAATGGAGGTGCACACCCCTTTGGAAATTCCCAGGGGTCCACAGACCACAGGTTGAAAACCACTAGTATACGGTATTTTACTCTATACAGTATTTTGCGTATAAGTTTAAATTAGACTCAGATTTTAAGGCCAAAAGGGACCATCATGATCATATAGTCTGACCTCCTGCACATCACAGGCCACAGACTTTCACCTACCCATTCTTGTAATAGACCTCTGGCTCAGCTACTGAAGTCCTCAAATCTTGATTTAAAGACGTGATGTTACAGAGAATCCACCATTTCCTCTAGTTCAAACCAGCAAGTGACAGTAAGTTTGTAAAATACTTTGTGATCCTTCTGGATGAAAAGCACAATATAAATATAAGTTAGTATGCTTCATTCCTTTTTTGCTCTGTCTAGTAATAAAGATAAAGAAGTGTTATTTACTCCTTCTCACAACACAAGAACTAGGGGTCACCAAATGAAATTAAGAGGCAGCCGGTTTAAAACAAGCAAAAGGAAGTATTTCTTCACACAATACACAGTCAACCTGTAGAACCCTTTGCCAGAGGATGTTGTGAAGGCAAAGACTATAACAGGGTTCAAAAAAGAACTAGGTACATTCATGGAGGATAGGTCCATCAATGGCATCTTAGCCAGGATGGGCAGAGATAGTGTCCCTAGCCTCTGTTTTCCAGAAGCTGGGAATGAGTGACAGGGAATGGATCAGTTGATGATTACATATTCTGTTCATTCCCTCTGGGGCTCCTGGCATTGGCCACTGTCGGAAGACAGGATACTGGGCTAGATGGACCTTTGTTCTGACCCATATGGCTGTTCTTATGTACAATGCAATGTTATAACAGCGTGTAATACTGCCTCTTAGAACACTGGACACATTTATCATTCTTTCAGTACAAGGATTTTTCCTGCAGTTTGACCTGTATTTGATTTTTCTTTAATTTCCATATGTGCCCACATTCCTGATATCTCTGCTGGCCTGAAAATTATATGGGTTGATATAAAAGAGAAAAACAAATTTGATTTATGTTTTAATACGGTTTTGGTTGAGAACTTGTCCAGATTTTAAGTGGTATTGCCACTGAAATCTAAGAAAGCCTCTCATAATATTTTTTTGCACTAGTATATTGTGCTCATCAATCCTTCAAGACACATAGAAAAAAATTAAAAACATGGATAACAATATTTTGGCCTTCCATTCTTAGCAAATCCATACGTATAGTAAATAAATACTGAGATCTTCATAGCAATTGATGTCTTGTTCAGACTTCATCTTATTCAAGATGTCTCACTTATTAACTGGGTTTAATGGTTTGCAGGCACTGTCAGCCATGCACATGAATAACTTGACTCCTAGTGTGAGTAATCCCATTGAAGTCAGTGGACCTTGGACTATGTGAGGCAAGGAGGCAAATGAACTGTAGAATCCATACAACTGGTAGGAAAATGATTCTCTCCCTCCCAAAAACTTTCAACAAAAATGTGAACTCTTCAGTTGCATAAATGTTTCCCTTGGAAACTTTCTGGGTTTTCATCAAAAGACCAAAATTCTTTTGGCAAAAAATTCTGTTTAATCTAAAAGCCATTTTCTAGCAAGTGTCAACAAAAGTCTTTCACCTACCTGGAAGAACCAAGAGAACTTCACAGAGATTTATTTGCCTTCAGAATTTAGGAATTATCAGATAGTGCATCTCAGCTGTTGGGTTAATTAATAAAGAAAGAGGTAGTCTCTAAGATATGCAGCACTCGATTCATAAAGGCTTTATATAGATCTAAAATAACACCTTTAACTGCCTTCAGAAACAAACTTGAAGCCAGTGCAATTTCTGGTGCCCCAATATAATACTCCTGGTGTTTCATTGTATCGTGGATTGATTTTGCCGTGTTTAAATGCAATTGCTCTTATATTGAGCCGATATAATATGATATGTAAATTGTCAATAATATGTTTTTCATGTTATTGTTTCAACACTTAGGCAGTCATGTCAAAGCAGAAGTAAAGTGTCCCTTCTCTGTAGCAAAAAAGGTAAGAGAAAAACATATAATTCCTGGAACAACATATGAAGAACATTTTATTTGGACTCTTAAGCATGTGTCTTTGATATGTTGAAATATACTTTCTCAAAAACAAATCTTTAATGTGTATTTCCCTTTGAAATCTGATATACTTTTGTTCACCTGTTATTTCCCTTTTTTTTCCACTACATCCAATGTTATCATCTTTTTCCCCCTTTTGATGATGAAATTGTCCATTGTATTGGATTAAGGCTGGCTCCTGCCCTCGCAAAATTAAATGGGAGTCTTGCAGTTAATTTCAAAGGGAGCAGGCTTGGTCCATAATTGGTATGATGATATAGTTACAGGTACTGCATGTTCTATAGTGCTTCTTAGAAAGACTCTCTCAGGCTTCTGTGGAAATTTGCCTGAATAAAGACATGAAGGTTTGGTCCATAGAATCTAATGAGAAAGGGTCAGACTGAGATATTAGTGAGTCTGGAGTAAGTTCACTGACTTTATTGGATTTACTCTGGACTGACTGAAAACAGAATCTGGCCCAGAAATTATATCACTAACTGTTTGTACTGGTAGCATCATCTTTCCAATGTCTTGCAAATGGACCCAGAACCAAAGGATGACTTCCTGGTTTGCCCTAATCTTGTCAATATCCGTTTTAATTATATTAAACTTTTGTTGCTGTTGGGAACATCTTTTGCTACCGCTATAATAAGTAAGCTCCTGATGTGGTATGTGATCCATTTGTAGCTGTGACTGTCAAGGGGATAGGGAAATTTAAAGGAGAAAACTCCAGATTAAATCTAAATGCATAGTGGATTGTGCAAGTTTAAGTGGTTTGAAAATACAGCAATTCTTCAGATGGATGTCAGGTTCTACAAAACGGAAAAGCTTTCTTGAAGAACATTTTGAATAAATATATTAGCCTGATGAGACAGATTAATCATAAAGCATGACCTAGATCCAGGAAACTACTCAGTTTATTATTACCAGAAAAATCATCTGGTAGGACTCGGTAAGGTTGTTTGCCTCTTACATGTAGTACATATAGAGGACTTTAAAGCAACACAAAAGTCCTTGTCCCCAGAAGTTATTTGAGGGAACGTGCTAAGAATTTAATAGTTACAAATCAACATTGTACTAATTTATTTCTTCATTGCTAAATTCCAACATATATGCAAAAACAGGATATCCTCCCCTGGGGAAGGATTCCAGAAACTGATACTATGTCAGCCAATTCTCTAAATTGGGCAGTAATAAAACAAGAGATTTATAATAGCCTGTCACATTACAATCCCAGAATTAAAAAGGAGAACTAAAAGAAAGGGATGAACATATTTTTAAAAGGTGTGTAGCTGACCAGTAAGTTGATGGAAAACTTCTTGTCAGTGAAATTTATAACAATATGCTATAGTTTCCAAGGGAAGTGGTGGATATTTAAAACTAGAATGGACAGAGCACTAAAATAGGCATTGTAAAAAAATAAATCAGCACTGGCAAGCTATGTATGAGCAAATAGCTATTTTCCATTGGAAATTTCCATGAGTAAAGAAATAGTATATATCCTGCAGCTAGATGCACATCCCACGCTTGGGCTTCTGGGCCTGGGCACAGACTTTCCAATGTGCTACTCCAGTGCCAGTTCTGGTGTGTAGGCCAGGTAGCAGCAACATGCTGATGATTGACTGGTATACAAATAAACCCCTGCCCAAGGCTAAGTCGGTAGCTCTACTTCTCCGAGAAAGCCAAACTCTTCCAACTTAGTCTGGCTCCCCCCCCCCACCCATTTGTCTTATTTGGGAACCTAAATAGGTCAAATTAATCTCTGGGCTCAGTCCACTGATGTGAAAGGAGGAATGAATTTGGCTCATTGTATATGGAATTCAAACACAGTGTGTTGAGTTTTTATAAATTCTTCCCATAGGTGCGACACAATTTCATGAGTTTATAATTTCATTCCGTATAGAGAAACCCTCTTGCAATACTTTTTTTCAGAGCAGATTTCGAGAACATTCTATGCACATTGAATTTTGTGGCAGTAAATAACACACTGTATCATACATTTCTTGCTAGATTGTGGCCGTCGCCCTGCAGCTCGCATGAGCAAGAGGATCCTTGGCGGCAGGACTAGTCGTCCAGGACGGTGGCCGTGGCAGTGCTCTCTGCAGAGTGAACCAATTGGGCACATATGTGGCTGTGTTTTGATTGCAAACAAATGGGTTTTGACGGTAGCACACTGCTTTGAGGGGTGAGCAGAGCTGAGACAAGTTTTACTGTTGACCTACAAATGGCTAGTTAGACAAATAACTTCCACGTAAATATATATTAAAAAAAATCAGCAGGTGATCTTGTCAAAACAACAAATCTCTTTTTAGAGACTAAAGAGACAATGAATATAATTAAATGATTTCAGCTGAGGGTTTGACTAGTTTTAATATTCACTTTGATACCTAAAGTTGATGAAAGCTTTGACTTTTAGCTAGGAAAGTCATAAAAAAACTATCCCTTTTATTTGTGATATTTTACTAATGTGTCACATATAACTATAGATTAATAAATCATCTCACTGAGAGCCAGAATAAAAATAACACAAGAATACGGGTCAGTGATAGCTGTTTAACCAGAAAAAATAAAATAGACACTTAGCCCCAGTGGTATCTGAGATGATGGAGTTATCGCCTTTTCTAACTATAGAGAAATACTACGCTATCTCCACTAGGGCTGTCATTATTAAAAAGCCAGCACTTACCATGGAGTGGCAATTTCTAGTATCTGAGATTTGATACCACAAGGATTTTCTGTTTGAAGCACAAGAACCATTGATGCACCTCAGGCACCAGACATGGGTGACAGTTTAATGCTAATTGTGGTATCATTTTGATTAAACAGAATTTTGGGTGGAAATTTATTACCTTACTTCCAGTTTTGCACCAAATCCTGTTAATTAGGTTTCTAAAGAGAATTAAAATGTGTTTCATTAGTTAAAGTGCTTTTCCCTTCATATAGTCTAAGTACATTTCTGCTACACAGCTTCTCAGCTCATTCATCCCTAATGGGAGATGCCTACCACCTGTGGAGTTGGGAGACAATCCTGGAGCCTCCAGCAACAGCACTGAACAAAGTGCCACCCTTCAACTCAGGCCACCAGAAATTCTGCTTCTGGCAGTAGAACAAACTGGTGGCTCAGTTTCTCCTGACCCCACTTTGTTTTATAACTCTAATTTGTATTCATTTTTGTGCAGTAGCAATTTCATCTCACCTTCTAGCTCTCCTTACCCTTTCCTGAAGTGAGGAATCACTGGAACATTGAGGCTCCATCCCTCTGGTTCCTCCGGTGCAGCACCTTTTGAATAGGCTCTCTCTCCCTCCCACCACAGCAACAGAGAAGCCCTGCAAGCGTTGAGCCACATCCAAAGGGTGCTGTAGGCAGCTTTTCAGGAAACTCAAAGGGTGAGCTATATGGCCTACTGCCACTCACCCTTGCATTGCCAGAGCATGGGGCTTCAGAGGGAGAGCTATGGCCTTCTGCCCCAGGTTGCCAACTTGCATGGCCAGGCCGTGGAGCTTTGAGCCAGACAGGTGTGCCAGGTCTTCATCTGCCATCCAAATCCATGACTCCATCACGGGAGGGCTCACCTGGAGCATGATCATTCGTACAGAGAACCCCTCACATCTTAGCGAGACTTCAGGTTTTAAAAAGACAAAAGCAATGTGTCCCTTTTGTAAGGCAACAGTTCATATTGTTAATGAGCAAGTGGTGTAAAAATCAGGGCTTGAACCTTTTCTCCTTTGCCATCTCACCCTGAGGGAGGGTTTGTTGGGGCTTTTGTCCTCTACAGGACTTTCTCATGTCTTGCTGTATCAGGTTCCCTGCCCCCCAATCCCCCATCCTACGCCATGTCTGGGCATGCAGAGAAGCCCTGTCTCAGGCTGTAGTGTAATGAGAATTTGTGATTATCAGGTTGTCAGCCTGCAGACCTTCATTCTGCCAGGGAAAAGGGCTCACAGTCTGAAAGGTAGGAAGGGGGTCTTTCTCTATCCTTCCCCCTCCCTATAGACTGGCTCCATACTAAAGTATAAGGAGCATCTCAGGCAGTATGTGACAGAACGGGGAACCAGAGGACTCCATTTCCGATGCAGCTCAACCATCATGCAATTACAGCAAGACAAATGAAAAATCCCCTCCCATGTTCAAAATGACTCCTGATTTAATGCGTAAAGCCTGAAAGTGACACTAGGTTGCTCCTGAAGTAATTACCAGGGTGATAGCCAGCGTGGGCAGTAGATTGCGGAAATAGCCCACCAGCTAGCCTTCGAAAGAACACCAATCAGGATATTTGTTCCAGTGCCCATCTCAATCAAGTGGTCCCTAGGCCAGGATGAATAGCATGCTACCTCCCTCCTCCCAACAACCAGAGGAAGTCTCATACGCACACCACAAAAAACTAACAAAACCCAAAAAACTCATGACTGTCACAGGGCAACAAGCCAGTGGCTCACAAAGAATTCATTAATAATAATAAAATATTCCCCTTTAAGCAAAATTAGATACAGAGTTTCCAGTATGTGCCTGCTTTAAGAACATCATAAGATCTGAACGGGGATTTCTGGTTAAAACTAAATGTTAAACTACAATGTTATATAAAAATGGATGAAAATTCCATAAACTGTGGGAAGCTACAGTTGGTGCAGCAGTAGCTGCATCAGTGAAAGACAGTCAAACCATAAGAAAGGGGCTTCCTTCTAAAAGATCCCTTATAGACTGTAAGAGTGATTCAGATCCTATCCTTTATAAGGAAAACCAACTTGATGAGCCTCTTGCTTGCTACTATCTAGGGGTGTGATTTTTGCTTTGAATGTCAGAGGTCCCAGGTTCATATTCTGGTCAATTCTGGCAGCAGCATGTAAAATATGATTTCTTTGCAATATTTCCTGACTCTTGATGTGATTTGGGATGAGCATTGGCTCCTAACTCCATGGCTACACCATGAGTACCAATCACTCATCCTAAACAGATACCTTGTGCAGTCAAATGTATACGTGAGAGGCCATAGAAAACTTTGGAGAAATTAATATCTGAGAATGCTGAGCGGCCTCAACCATCTCTATGAAATCCACCATAGCAATCTGTTGGTCACCACCAACAGGGTACTGAAGAAGGGACTTTTTCTATTAGCAGAGAAAATAATCTGGAACAAAAGCTCCCAAGGAAGACCTAGATATTTTTTTTCTTCACAAACCAATAAACCTCAGCATGACAAAGACAAAATGAGCATTGGTGTATGACAGCTCACAGTTCATGTACAAGACTCTGCCTTCTGATCCATCCTCTGCACCCAAAGTCTTAAATGGCATTTAGTAGTTACCCATCTATACATATTTATGGATAATTTCACAATCCAGTTCCTGTTTAGAGAAACAGACCCCTCATAACTTGCCAACTCCTAGAAAGGATTCAAATGCACCAGTTCAAAATCAAGAATGGCTTTTTGAGCCCAACACAGAAAACTGTCAAAAAAGAAGAGTCAAAAAAGGCCTAGCACAGGTCATAATTTTATCACCACGATGAAGATTTGCAAAGATCGAAGACATCATTGCAAAAGTTGTTTCCTACCAGCAGCCAACTATAGTTAACTGTCTCCACTGACTAGGTTTACTGGTTTATGCATCAGTATCAACCTGTGCATGCGATTTCACACAATGTGCCTTCAGAGATTCCTTCTGAGGTTGTAGAATAATATATCTGATGCAGTGCAAAATTAGGTGTCATTCTTGGATCATGTCTGAATGCCCTTTTATGGGCAAGTACAAACAACTTGCTGACAGCTTACTCAGTTTTCACTTGTAGACCCTTGCATACTTGCTACAGAAGCAAGCGTTGCAAAGTGGGGTGCATATTTGGAAGAGATGATGATTCAGGATTTATGGTCCCTTACTTAGCAAAAGGAAAGCATCCAGCTCTCTGAAGCTCACACCTTGTGCTACATAATTTTGCAAAATCTCAGAGTACATATCCTTTTAGTTCACTTTAACAGCTCTAGCAGGCTAGCAGCAGAGTGGCTGAACAAACACATATAGGAATGCCCATATTTGGTCAGACCGTAGCAGCCAGGACTTCCTCTGTTAATGGTCAGTACCAGCTGCAAGAGGAAAATGCAAGAAACCCCAGAACAACTTGCCCCCAGAGGAACCTTCCTCCTGGGTAGTTAGAAGTTGGTTTATGATCTTAAATTTGAATGTTTGTATCCCTTCCAAATCCAGTAAGTAGCCAGAGGTCAAAATTTCTATGTTGCATTTGAAATAATGTCCTGGTCAGAAGAATTTGCTGCTTTTAAAGACAGTTCACATAAAGGGTACAGAAAAGAAGACACAAGAGCTGAAGTTGTCATCCTAGCCCTCCACTGGTTTGGACTGAATAGACAGTCAAGGAACTTTCACTGCATCTGTGGAAAAGAACAGATCTCTTGAAGTAGGGACACCTCCTTCATCCTGACCTGAACCATCTAGTTAACAGCCTGCATATCAGAAGAGAAGTGTAGTTCAGCAGGAATTCTCTGTCGCCTCATTGATACGTTTTGGTATCTAGGCAAAACTTAACCAGAAAATTTCAATCATTGATGTGGTCAAGTTTCATTTCTGGTATGAAGGGAAACAGTAAGCTCCCTCTGTACAGTGCCCAACACAATGCCACCTTGGCCTCTAATTAATGCAATTAATAATCCGAAAGTTCTGGCGATCTTAGCTTCATTAGAGTTTCTGCTGGATGGCTGGTCAAAATCCTGCAACCAAGCACCATGAAAAGTTGCTGTCAGTGCTAGTGGCATTCTTTATACAGATGTATCTGACTCTGCAACTAAGTATCATTAGGCGTCAAGATTGATCAGCCTGGCCAGATTAGACAAACCTGTGGCTGGCCTTTCTTGTTTTGCTCCAAGCTTCCACACTTCTTTGAAAGGATGCAGCATACATGTGCAGTCCTAGAGATCTAAAGACATCTCGGGGATACACACACCAGGCATATCCTGTTCATCTCATTTACTCTAAATGCCAGGGTCTGAGAGCTTCATAGTTGCTATGGGCAAGATGTTAAAATCCTGAGCCAGTTGTTGTGCTAGGCATCTGGGAAACCATGCATGGAGGGCATCAAAGCTGCCCTTTACGTGGGTCCTAGTGGCACTGTGGAAAGAAAGCATCTCATTTACACAGTAGGTTTCCATTCCTCTGTAGCGACATCCTTTATTAGAAAGTTGCTGCTGGATTGGCTCCTAAACAAATTACAAAGCTGTGCTTTTATATAGAGGGAAGTTCTATTTCTGCCTATTATTCTGCTGTAACAGTAATTAAAATTCCTCTTTCCACTTCTCCCATTTCTGTGATTCTGTGATGAATGAGAAAAGAAGCTATGCAGCACAATGAGAAATTTCTTACATGATACATTTTTTTTCTGTTAGTAGCTTCTCTTCTCATACAACCGACTCTGGAAGACCAGAATGTAACTTCTAACTTACAATAAATTGATTTTTTTTCCTTTAAAGGGAGACAAACACTAGTCAACAGAATTTCCTCTTAATGCTGTTTATCGATTGCTGGACTCTTTCTATAGTTTTGGAAGAACTTCTTTGGTAAGCTGAGTTGAAGGGCGGGGCTTCGTCCTAGAGCCCTCAGTAACAATATTGCACCATTTAGAACTTGACAGTTGAGAGGTATTACCCATTAATGATGAGTGAGGAGAGAAACTGCTTGGGGAAGTTTTCTTTCTAGAGCACTTAGACTTTTTGAATGGTTCATTTGTCCTGGATAGATCTATATTGCATCAGTGTATACCTAGAATGTTTCCTTTAAAAGAACACTCTGTGTCCCAGAATGGATCCCAAATGCCAGCCATTTGAAATTGCTGGGATGAAAAGGTTTGTAAATTTCTACACCAATATCTTGTTTGAATCTGTCACTGTGAAATTACAAGAAATAGGTTATGCTCACTCTTCTGACCCTATAGTGGCACCAAACTATAAATGCAAGGTCTTATGTTGTTAAATCATTTTAAAAGTATACTTTCATAAATTGGAGGGCCCCGTCTGTCTCCTTATCTGTTTGACATTATGATCACATGTCAATTTGACGTTTAAGCATGACTGCCTAAGACTACGTTTCCATGATTGTATTTTTAAAAATTGTAGCCATCATTACTGACATTTGTGGATTTTTGCAGTTATGATGTTGTATTGTGGATTAAGATGGTCTCTGGAAAATTATTTTAAATTGTGCCAATCAAAAAAAAAAAAAAGAAGCAATTAAAGAGGAATTTTAAAGTGATCTTAACAGATGATATATTTTTATCCTGAGACTTATTAGAGGCATTTTAGCAAAGACAGTCAGCCAGCATGCAGTGATTATGTGTATACAAGTGTTACAGCCACTCACAGAGCACATTACAGCAAACGTGCTTTCAGATATTAATAGACAATAGCGATGAGACTTCATAAAGCATCTAGTCCATGTTCTTGCCATTTCTAGTGTTTCCTCATTGTATACCCTAGGGTTTTGTCGAGTCTATTTTGCAATAAATCCCATGAAAACGCCTAAGATCAATTTAAAATTTAAAGGTTTCTTTTCTGTTGAGAATATATGAATGTTTTGACTTTTCATTGCCCCTGGCTCTGCATTTTCAAAATCTTTCCTTGCTTTGTTCCCACAAGACACAGTAAGACATAAATATGCCTTGTGGTTTGTTGTCATACAGAAAGCCATGGTCTTATGTTGAGATAGAGAGAGTCTGAAATGTCAGCAAGGGCAATCAGAAAACCACAATGCTGAGAGAGAGCATTTTCACAGCTTCTTCTGCCACAGTCTCTATAAAGGCAGCCAAGCTTTACAAAACCATGTTCAACCAGCTATATAAATACTAAATGCTTCCTTTTTTTTTTTAAAGCCACAGGGAAGTCAGAGAACCTGTGACTTCCCACTAGCTCTCATCATGTGATTTAATACTCTTAGCCTCTAATACAGCCCACATTTTAACATGGCGGTTCGCATGCAGCTCCAATGATGTTGGTTCAGTCCTCTTGACACTATTACCTCCCCTTCCCTCAACTGCAAAAATCCACAAATGTCAGTAATGATGGTTACAATTTTTAAAAATACAATCATGGAAACGTAGTCTTAGGCAGTCATGCTTAAACGTCAAATTGACATGTGATCTTCAACCTTAGGTTGCTGACACTTGACATCTTGGGGCCCAACACCTAAGGCTAGAGCGACCAAACTTTCATAATTTCCACATAGAGCAAAGTGATGTGATGATTTTTTTGGTACTAGCTAGTGGCTGAATACAAGGACAGCTCTCTCATAAGAGCTGCAAAGTTAAATTCAGAGTTGCTTGAGTAGCACATAGAAATCAATTGCTTAGTGACAAAGCAAGATAGAGGCAAAAGACTACATTAGTGGATTTCCTAGCCCTGTCCTAATGATACTGAGCATCTTGACGGCAATAGGAATTGAGGGCACTTGGCACGTTACAGGAGCCCAGAAGGACCAGCCTCCACCAAAGTTAAAATATATACAGCCTCTTCTTAAAAATAATAGGAGACCTCAGGGATGGGGCACATCAATTTGATCTAAGTTATGTTCTAATGTGGTGCTTCATGTTCAAAACAGCATATGCACTGTTCTTGTGGTTTGCACAAAAATGGAAACATGAGTGATTATTTTGGGTATAACTTTATACTAGTGATTTGGTGACCACCCATCCAATCATGGTTCTGTAACTTTTGCTTTTTTCAGTATTTTTATTCAGGAATTGTTTTCTAAAATTTGCCATGACCTAATTGCAACCTGAGATTATTGTTCTTTCTTTTGCACAAACTATCAAGAGACGGATAGTACTACAGCTAAAATACACGGACGGAAGTCAGGAGACTTTGCTCGGTTCTTCCACAGGCTTCCTCTGTGACCTTGGGCAAATCTGAATCTTGCAGTATTTCACTTTATCCATCTATAACATAACAACTATGAAACTTTCTAACATCACAAGAGTGAGGAAAGAGTGAATTCATGAATGTTTGAGCACTGAGGCCTAGATTCACATGGGGGACTTGGGCGTAAGTTTTTACTTGTGGGTATGTACAAATCCAGCCATGGCCCCCACGAGAATATAGTATTCTCTAGTATTGCAACTTTTTTTTATGGAAGGGGCCTCCAAAATTGCTTTGCCCCAGGCCCCCTGAATCCAGCTAAGGCACAGTGGAACTCACAAAACTTGACGTTCTGCAGGCTCACTCTCCTGAAGTCCCTTGGTGAATCTAGCCCTGTGTTCCTTGGGTGGAAAATTTGAAGGAAAGAAAGTATTATTTTGTGGTTTTGGTTAGATCTTAATTTTTAGTGTAACCTCTTAAAGTAATATTTCTGTTAATTATATAGTACCACTTGTGTTTTCAGTGCATTGCAGAAAGGTATCCAGAAGTCCTCAATTATACAACTGTGTATAAAAGAACTATAGGAGAAAATTTATATTTTTCCCCCTCTTATAAAGGAGAGAAAATGCTGCAGTCTGGAAAGTGGTGTTTGGTATAAACAATCTGGATCATCCATCAATCTTCATGCAGACCCGACTGGTGAAGACTATTATCTTGCATCCACGCTATAACAGAGCAGTAGTTGACTATGATATCAGCATCGTAGAACTAAATGAAGATATCAACGAGACAAGTTATGTAAGGCCAGTCTGCTTACCCAGCAGGGAGCAGTTGGTTGAGCCAGATACCTACTGCTACATCACAGGCTGGGGACACATGGGCAACAAAAGTAAGATGAATGCTTTCCAGACTCTTTAGAGCAATCTAACCGTCTACTAACCAGATCAACTACTTGGTTCCAATTGCAAACCACTGTGTCTTCCTCTAGTTATATACTTTTGCCTTATTAGGCCACTTATACATAATCTGTATGTATTCACAAAAGGCTATGCCTGTGGCTAGAGCTTAGCTTGTCAAAATCAGGAGCCTAAAGTTAGGCTGCTAAATACATATTTCAGCAGCTACATACATGATGTGATTTTTAAGAGTACTGCCCATCCAGGAGCTTCTACAGAGGAAATAGCCTGAAAATCCTGGCTATGCAGACGCTCCACAACTTGCGCAAGCGTTCCGTTCCAGAATGCCTTGCGTAACTCGGAAACGTATACCCGACCATTACGCAAAAAAACCCTCTTATTTCAAGCTTACGGAACTTTTTCTGTAAGTGCGTATTTGTGTAAGTCGGGTTTGTGTAACCTGGGGAGGCGTCTGTAGTCTGTTACTTGATTAACTGCATTTGAAGCTATGTTGAGAGTGTGTCAAATGATCAGAAGGTGATAATGTTCTTAGCTGTGTGCAAAGCTTCAGGCTCAAATCTTGGCTTGTTGCTTGACTAACCAAGATTTATTTTTTTTAAACCAAAACTCTCTATAGCATGCTGTGGCCTTGTGCCACTATTTACCCCACCTCCCACCTAATCCCCTGGCCTCTTTTCTGCCCAGAAAGGTTTTTATTAATTGTAAGGGCCAGGGTCCCATGACACAGAGCATAGGGGAAATGTTGTGGCTGCTCTGGCTCTTAAGTACCAGTGATGTGGAAATATTTCTCTTTTTTTATTTATTGTAATCATTAGCAGGGGAAGGAGGTAAGCCCTGAACTCTCAAATGCCACTGACTGGTGTAGTCTGTTTGCTAACAACAAATCCATTCTTTCCGCATACACCTAGTCTAAAGATAGCAGACCTAATGATGCAGTGATGATCTTTCATACCATTGGACAATGACAAAACGTGGTGGTGGTGGTGGTGTTTTTTACTGGCCAGAACTGTCATGTTGTCAATGACATCACTTTCAAAGTTACAGATTACTAAGCACCATAAAACAAAGGTGTTCATCTTGATTGCATAGTGATTAGTACTTTGTACTCTAAGTTTAACAGTTTCCCTTCACCTTTGAGTTTCAGCAGAGATTTACAGCAGGGAACAAGCCTTCATTGGCCCCTTTGGAACAGGATGAATGGTGTGATAGGTCTTGCTCTCCTCTGATAAGCGCTCTGAGGCTCATCTACACAGGCATTTAGTTCATGGCCAGTCTAGCTTGCCACACACTAAGTGGCTGTGTGGATCCTGCTGCTATGCACTGTTTCCTAGTGCACTTTCAGCAGCTCCTGACCACTAGAGAACTTTTAGTGTGTAGGAGAAGGGTGCACACAGACCATATGTGCAGGCTAGAGTCACACCCCTGCTTGCCGCGAACTAAGCCCTCACGTAGACACCCCCAGAGTAACGCCATCAGCTTTGATAGGTTTATTATACCAAGTATGAGGGTGACAGTGTTGTTGTGGACATGGCTTTTGAGCCCCAAGTATATGCTCCCTAATCATGCCTTCTTCCCAACCCCCATTCTCAAAAATCCCATAACATGTCTTTTAAAGGCTCCCTTCCCAGTCTGTCAACTCTAAGTCTGATTTAGCTGGAGGCACAATATAAAATGCTTACCCACTCTGGAATAGAAGGTGGGCCAATCTCCACCCATATTTCACTGTCCTGTGAGCTTGAGAAATGTGAATCCTTACTTGTGGGAGTATATGAAACTACTCCCGTACTCCCCCCCCTTCCATGGTGGTCTGTACTGGTGGGGATGGGGGAAAGAAGCTTTTCTTCTTATATTAAATACATGTTTAAAGCTGATTTTATTATCATTACTATTTTTAAGTTTAGCCTATTATAGTAGAAAAGAATGAGGCAATCTCAACTAGCAATGAATACAAGTATTTCTATACATTACCGTGCATACTTTAATACAGATTTTTTTTCAGTGCCTTTTAAACTTCAAGAAGGAGAAGTTCGTATTATTTCCCTAGAACAATGCCAGTCATACTTTGACATGAAGACCATCACCAGCAGGATGTTATGTGCAGGGTATGAGTCTGGAACTGTGGACTCTTGCATGGTAGGCCTTTTTCTGAGTAGAAACATGAAGCAGATTTTTTTTAAATAAAAGTCTAAGCACCTATGGTATTTCAAGAGGCACTAGTGGTTAGTTCTGATACAGAGGTAACATTAATTTTCATAGTGGTTATTTAGAAATGGACTCAAACATTTTTGACCCATTATTTATTTCTATTGGTACAATCAACTTTGTGACAAACTTGCATACAATCATAATCCATTTCAGAGTCCGTGACTGTCCATGACCACCAAAATGGCTGGTGTGCCTGGCCCCTGCCCCAGTTGCATCAGCAGAGTTTAGGTATGGTAGGAGGGGGGAGGCAGGCTCTGGGAAGCAGCAACATGCCCTTCGCTCAGCTCCTAGGCAGAGGTGTGACTAAGCAGTTCTGCATGATGTCTCCACCTGCAGGCATCGCCCCTACAGATCTCATTGGCTGCGGTTCCTGGCCAATGGGAGCTGTGAAGCCGGCACACTGGACAGAGTCAGCATGTGGAGCTGCGTGGCCACACCTCCACCTAGGAGCTGAGTGAGGGGGATGGCTCTGCTTCTGGCAAGGCGTGGAGCTAGGTTGGGAGCCTGCCAGCCCCACCATTTCCCCCCAGGCACACAGCCACCCCATGTCCTTCCCCTAGTACAGGTCCTTGGATGCCCGCTGGCACCTGCCTCCCCAGGCCAGCCCTCCCCAGATTGAGTCAGGGCTACATAGTAAAAGTCATGGGCAGTAAACTAAAACATAGCCTTACTTATGAGCTACTGCTTAAAGCCTCTAAATAGTAGTGTGTTTTAAGTAGTAGGCTGATTTTTTTTCTTTAGTTGGTGTGAATATTTTTTTGTATGAACATACCAGCCAACCAAACCTTATTGACATTGTTTCAAAATATTAACAGTCGAGTTCGTATGCTGTTGTAGAGATAAGCTGAAACCTATTTTTACAGCTGCATTAGTCATGAAAAGCAGATTTTATAGAAACTCAGATATAGCTTGAGCCATAATGGCATTGGCTGTAACATCCACAGGTTGTGTTTTTCCCTCTCCCATTACAGGGCGACAGTGGAGGACCTCTCGTTTGTGAGCAGCCTGCAGGACGCTGGACATTGTTTGGTTTAACCTCATGGGGCTCCGTCTGCTTTTCCAAAGTTTTGGGACCTGGAGTTTATAGCAACGTGTCACACTTCACTGAATGGATTGAAAGACAAATATACATTCACACCTTTCTACTAAACTAATGCCAGAAGCTGACACACAAGAGGCAAAGATCAATGGCCTTTAAACATTGAAGATTGTGCAATCACAATTCTTAAGAAGAAGTTGCAAGCTCTGTGTTGTTGATGGGGAGGTATGGAAAATGCAGCATAAATAAATTGATTAAACTCTCTGCCCCTGGCGATACGTTGGGGCACAACACTATTTTTGTAATCCTTTTGACTTTTCCTTTAGCTGTATTGTGTGCATTCCAAGCACCACACAAGGCTTAAAGGAAGAATCAGCCAATCTTCTGCCTTTCAGACATTTAAATTAAGCTGTAGCACAGACTTAGTAAAACTATAAAACTTTTTAGGAAAAATAAACAGTAGCACACACAGTTTTAGCCTACAATTCTTGGAGTGAAGAATAAAATCAATACATTCTCAAAGATGACACTGAGGTCTATATTAAAATTAGCCCTTCTCTGCTACCTCGAGTTTGCTCCCATGTTAGCATAGCAGGGCCTTGTCAGAAATACAACCATCATGGGAGAATGTGTAGTTCTTTGCAACTGATAAGTGGATGGTTTAGATACTGTCACACTACAATTAAGCCACATAGTTCAGACTACTGTTAAGTGAAACATTTACCTCTACAATTCAATACCTTCTGTTTTGATTAACCTAATGTAACCTGTACCAGATAGTGTCCTATAGAAACAGTCACAGTATTCATAAAAGTAGTTTAAAAGTCCAAAACACTTAATATTTAAGTCACTGTTGCATTGCAGTTTCACCTAGTGACATGACAGTATGTTTCATTGTATATTATGGGCTTAGGGGACAGCAAAATAACTCTCCCCAACCTCTAAATATTACAGCTGCATCCAAATTTCTCTAGTTCAGGGCTGCATCTAACTCATGCAAGATAAGATAGATTGTCGACATCCTAATCTCAAATGCAAAAAGGTGTGGAAATTACAACTTCCAGTAGCCCAGGCTCCATCTTTCTCTGTAGGACCAGGTCCTCAGCTGGTGTAACCAGGTGTAGCTCAGTTAAAGTCAAAGGAACCATATTGATATAAACCATCTGAAGCTCTGGCCCTTAATAGAGTGGAGCTGGGTTCTGAAATACAGGATTTTTAGGGAGTTTTGTTTTCAGTATTAGGAAAAAAAATTGAAAAAATGCTGTCATAAAATGAACAGCCTCTCCTGCCGTCTCTGTTCACCAAAAGATGTACTTAAAGTTGGCTTTGATTTTATTGTAAAGCACTGGAACACTTAAAGCCATTCTATGTATATGTAAGCACTGCCAAGAAATAATAATTAAGGTAATTTCTTATTTCCTCATTGATTACTTGGGCCTCAGCCTACCACCAGTTTTCTAGCAGAACTCCCCAGTAAAATAAAGGAGTTCTGCTTAAAATCTGGTGGCACCATATAGCCCATTGAATATAATCACCTTTGTTAGGAAAGTATGCATCCCAAGTGGCATTAGAAAGGAGGAGTAGTTTTTTTTTCCCAAATAATTTCTGCCACAACATTCCATGTAAAGATGATATTTGTAATTTTATAATTGTATTTTTATACTGCTTTTCCCCCTCTATATGTGCACATAATAATGTATGTAGGTTTTAAAGAGTCAAACTTACTCCCTCCTTCCAATGTATTAGTCCTTTCCTGAGTATTGTCATAACTCTGACAATCAGAATTATCTAACAATTGTATCCCCATTTTAAGGTGATAAAACACATTTGTTGTTTCATTTCTATCACAGCTACAGCTCCACATGGAATTAACATTGCATCAACTAGGTAGATTGTTTAATATGGGTAGAAATAAACACAATATGTACAACAATTTTCCAATAATTTCTGTGATCTAAAATAAACATGTTTTTATTCTGGCCAGAGACTCAGTTCAAATGAAAGGAGTTAGAGGCAAGGCGATACCTCTACTCTCTTGTGATTGTGTTTTTCAAATAGCCCTGAAACCATATTGGCATACATGTGACAAGTTACTTACTATACTACTGCTAGCCTTTTCTTAGCACAGTATCAGTCTGTTCAGGTTCTGTCTCTACAACTTACCCATATTTCTCATGGGTGTTACCAATAAAGAATATTAATAGGAAGATGAAGAAGTGTGACTGCTTACAAATATTTTGGATTAAATTACATTTTTGTAGTGGGAAATTAAAAAAAAAAAAAAAACTTACTAAGCCATATAATCTTCTCTGAATATCTTTAGATCAGTATTTCTCCAATAACATTATTTCAAAATGATTAGCATTGATATGGACAAATAATAGGCAGAGTTTCAGCACAATGTAAATGTGCAGAGAGCAAAATATCAGTTGTAACGTAACTAGAACTAGACAGAAAGATTCCATGAAGCCTTCCATCCCCTGTATGTTACAGTTGTACTTTCACGATGACTTTGAATCAACTTGTATGATAGCCTGAGGCTGTTAGTGCATTTTTACTGAAAAGCTATGCTTGAGGTGAATGATTATTTTTCACTTTGTACAAGAACACAAAGTTAAAGCTAATGCTTCAGTGTAACTAACCTTTCAACTTCACACTAATGTTTAAGACACATACATCATAAATGGAGTGAGAACATCTGACTAGCAAACCGGCCTCATTAACACCACGTTTTTTCCCTAGCTTTAATGTCAAGCCCCTTGTCATGGAGTGGCCCTTCCAGTTCCCAGGTGCCCTCTGGTGGGCTCACAGCAGCCCTGCAAGCAGTCCCTCACCTCCGTTTCTCCTCTTGGTGCCTCGAACTCAAAAAGAGGTTTTCATAAGTCCAATAACATAAACCAGATCCTCAGGACGGCTGTTAACTTAAATTTCAAAATCAAACACAATCTTCCTTCCAGCCTCAATCTGGACACAGATCGAAACTCCCCCGTGTCTCAGGGTCTTCCCTGCTATATAGCTTCCTAGCTGGGGCGTCTTCCCTGCAGGGGCCTCTCACGCTCTAGTTTCCTGAACTCCCCTCCACCCACACTTCTACCTGAGGACTCTACAGCTTCCCGCTGCTCTTATTGAGGAAAATTGGGATTCTTGCTCAGGTGTGCCTCTTCAGTAATCAGGGTTGGTTGACCCAGGCCTTTAATCTTTAAGGGGCAAGCCACCTATTATACCCCTTGAAAGCACTACTGTTTGCACAACTGGACTATGGACAGTGTAATCAGAAATAGTGAAACACTTTATCATCTCCCTGTTACAAAGATGACAGTGGCTGGTGGTGTGTGTGCTCAAACTCCATTCAAATGGTGGGATCTGGTTGTCTGTACCGAGACTAGTTTCACAGATTCACCTTTTTACAACAGTCAAACTACGTAAAGTAAAAAAACCTTGCTATGCGGAAAAGACACCTATTAAATGAAGGGCATTACTTACTTACCAGTTTGCAAAACAGTTTTTGTCTTAAGATTTATTACTGGCTAATGCTGCTATTGTTAAGATTTTTTTTTTTTTTTTAAACATTTCCTTTATGGTTCTATACTTTCGGAGATTTATAGCAACATTAAAATTTGCTCTGGAAAACACGAATATAAAAAAATCAAAACACAAGTCAATCAGGATTTGCTTGTACTCAAGATTAAAAAAAATAAACATCAAAATTAAAAGTGAATTTAAAAAAAAGGGATTGTGCCCATTTTTATGCTACATAAAGGTGGCCAGAAAGATAGCTTTAAAAGACATTTTTTAAAAAATTAAAAGTTCAGGTCATGTATAGCTTGGGAAATTTAGTGCTGACGGATGAAAAAAGTGAAGTGGTAACATCCCAAGTGCTAACATTTAGCTGTTAAGAAAGAGACATTTACTCAAACTGATTAAAAACATTAACTTGCAGGGTTGATCTACACAATTTTTTTTTTTTTTAACCACTTAACTGTATAAGTGCAATGCCCTAGGCCTGGTCTGCACTTAAAGTTAGGCTGACATAACTATCACACTCAGGAGGTTTGTGAAAAGTTCACCCCCCCACTCCCCCACAAAGCCATAACTATGCCAACCTAACCCCCACTGTAGACACTCTACGTCAATGAAAGAATTCTTCTGTCAACCTGGCTACCGCTGCTCAAAGAGATGAATTACCAGCATCAATGGAAAAACCCTTTCTACCATGGCTGGGAGCAGCTACACTATGGTGCTACAGTGCCCTAGCTGTGCACAGTGAAAATACAATACAAGTGTGGATACAGTTTATACCAGTATAAAGATGCTTATGGTCCCGATATTTGGGGCTGTGTGTTATATAGGCACCCATTACCCCCCCACCCCCGTTCCGATTTTTCATACTTGCCGTCTGGTCACCCTATTATGCTACAATGGATTCTCATAAAATGACTTAGGCCCTCTCTAAATCAAGGGAACACACATCTGTATGTTATCAGATTACGGTGCATTGGTATAAACCTTTTATGCTGGTGCAGCATGTTTTCATTAGAGTTTTGCGCCAGTGCAACGATGTCGTTTTGTAGTGTATTACACACACACACACACACGTGCAGGAGATGGTTCCTCAGTTTTTCTGAAATCCTTTTTCCGAGCTGTTCAGCATATTTAGAGTTATATGTACTAGTCAGAGGATTAAGACTTCAAAAAAATTGAGGAACTATCTCCGGCACCTCACGTGTTCTTGCACTATCTGTTCTACCTTTGTATTTAGCTGCGATACTCTGAATACCTTTCCCAAACCTGAAGAAACGCTCTGTATAAGCTTGAAAGCTTGTCTCTTTCATCAAACAAGCTGGTCCAATAAAAGATATTACCTCACTCATCTTGTTTGTCTAACATCCTTGGACCAACATGGCTACAACACACCAAACAAAAATAGTTAGAGACGTCCTTACTGTTCTCAACTGCATTCTGAAAAAGGAATTGTTTTAGAATTAGCACTCAATGATAGCATGTGGTGACCTAAATTTGTATGAACTTATAATAATGCCTTTAAATATCAGTTCAACAGCAACCCACCAGTCCTCATAGCATTTGTTTAAATTCTTTCAGAAATCTTAAAAAGGTGAAGAATAATGTAATGTTAAACATTAAAAAAGAAATCTCATGCTGCAATTAAAAGGCAGAGGCCTTCCAGTACCCTAAAGTACCCAAGTACAAAACCCCCCCCCCCATACATTCTTGCAATTTTGCAAGCAAAAAATTTCAGAAGGAAACAGAACAGAAAATGGGCTCAAATACTAATAATTTAATAGGAGCTGCACTTTTTGAGTTGTGTTTATTTCAGTAGGCCCTAGTGGACTCTAATAATTCCCTACATTGCTGCATGAATTAGATATGTAACATAAAATAATTAAAAAAACAAACAGGCAATATTTTAAACAGCCTGGGCTTAAGAAACAGACTCAGATTCTCAACCTGTGGTTCCTACCGGTGGCTTGCAGAACAGCTGAAAGGTCATATGGTGCTGAATCTCTTTCGTGTTTCCAGTCGCTTCTATAGGAATCTAGGTGGTTAATTTAAAGAGGAGTCTGGAGGCCTGCAAAAGCAGCTGATCGCAAAGATGATGAGTCATTCAAGCCACCTCTACTGGGGCGGCTGTGATATAACAGGATGTCTTCAGGGACTGGAGTGCCAGTGGGACTGGAGCTGTCAATCATCCTTTGGAGAAGACTATCCAAAAGAGAAGGAAATGAGGTAACGAGGCAGCATATCCTGGCGAATGAGCACCAAGTGTCAAGAAGTAAGTGTAGGTAGGGCAGAAGGGATTGGGCCAGCCAACAGAGAAGCACATGAAGGGGAGCCAGGGAGAGAAACAGAAGAGGTGTGGGAGGAGGATACAAATTATATGAACAAAAGGAGATGCAGTGATTTGTTCTTTCAGAAACAAAAACTTCATATTAAACACAGTTAAATACGCATCATGCCACTCTTCTATATTCTACCTGAAGAGTTGCTGTAGCTAACGGTCTATGTTATTCAGCTGTCAGCGTTAAGGTGCCCATGTGACAGAAAATGGGAGGAGAGGTCTGTACTATGAAAAAATCTGAGAATCCTTGCAATAGACCAGTGTGTTGATGTCCCCTAACTTAATGGAGTTTTGCTTACAACTAAGGTTGGGGGTTTGTCACAGAGATCATGGAAGTCACAGACTACGTGACTTTCTGTGACCTCCGTGACTTCTGCAGCGGCCAGTGTGCCTGGCAGCTCTGTGGGCTGCCTCCACTCAGAGCAATGGCTTCGTAGATCCCATTGGCCGGGAACCGTGGCCATTGGGAGCTGCGAGGGCAGTGCCTACAGGTGGAGGCAGCCACGCCTCCGCCTAGCAGCTAAGCAAGGGGGATGTCACCGCTTACGCGGAACCACCCAAGTAAGCGCCGCCCAGAGTCCGCCTCACCCCGTCCCGTGCCCCAACTCCCTGTCCCCTCCTACACCCAAACTCTGCTCCTGCTGAGGATTGGGGGAGACGTGGATCCAGGTAAGGAGCCTGCCGGCCCCACCAACTCTCCCCTCCAGCACCAGCAGGGGTTCCGGGCCATGCGTTGCCATCCACCACACCTCCTCCCCAAGTTTTAGTCAGGGGTATATAGTAAAATCATGGACAGATCACGGGCCGTGAATTTTTGTTTACTGCTCATGATCTGTTCGTGACTTTTACTAAAAATACCCGTAAGGCAGGCTATGTTTTAGTCACATCACACAAACAGGTGCGCGAGATTAAGGCAATAGCAGAATTTTTGTTCAGCGATATAGGTGAGCGAGGGTGCTACCAAGACAGTCAAGCTCACCTGGATTGGCACCCAATGTTCCTATAACTCCATTGGTCACACAAGAAACTTCTAACATGATCTGTATGAATCTATAAAGTTAGAAGCCATTCTCAGCTTGGAGAAAAGTAGTTGGCCAAAAAGTAGTTAAGCAACACAACAACAAAAATGATACTGGTTCATCTTAGGAATATTGTGAGGCATGAGGCAAACAGATGAATCGCTCCAACCACCCAAGAAATGCACTGATTCGAATGAAATATAAATTAAATAAATGAAGGGAGCTCTGATGGTACAAAATTGTTATTATGATGTTTACAGTGCTCAGACAGACTCTGATTCAGGAAAGCAGCCATGTTCAGGAGAAAACTTCAGTTCATGCTTAAAGTCAAGATATCCTGAATAGGGATGGACTTAATCAGGTGCTTAAATACTTTCCTGAATCAGGACCATATTGCAATGGTAAACATGACATCAAAAGCTTGAGACATAGGTAGATGACAGGCATGGAGGGGAGATCTGTCAGTTGTTTGTTTCAGGACTCCAGCTCTCTTTTTTTGTAAATAAAGAAAATAAATTGTCCGGGGGGATGGGAAGATGGATTTCCCCTAGAAGAATCATTATTCTCTTCACCTTCCAACGCCCCCCAGGCTCCTGAAAGCTGCCCAAGGAGATGACAATCTTAGCAAAGCCATGGTTCTTGGGAAGGGGGCATTATCCTAGGCTGTGTCTTCATTAATGATTTTCAGGAAGTCACCAGGGACAGTGTGAGAGGTGGAGCTTTCCGAAACAACACTAACGAGAAGGTTAGTCAATTGGCAGGTGAAAAGGTAGAACTTATTTATCCTCACAATCCAAGTGAAAAACAAAAACCACAGCAAACAGGAATTACTGAGAGTACAACAGACATTCAGAAACCAACTTGGCCCTGCTTGTGCTAAGCAGCTCCAGACTTAGAAATATCCAGATCCTTTTGTACCAAAAAAGTGAGAGCCCACATGATACTGAAGGTTTTATTTTTTCATAAAATGGACTTTGAACATGGCCAATGTGTTCTGTAAATCTTGCTGGTATGAACCCTCCACATTGATGTGAAACCATCACACAAATATTATGATCACAAAGAGAATGATCAGGATAAAAAACGTTTTGCAAAGAGGTTCCTGGAAAGTGCAGTGGACCTTACCAGCACTAGTTGTCATCATAACATCACTACAGATCACAACATTGCAACAACACTGGGTGAAGCTCAGGATGACAAAGTCAGGGTCAACTGGTAAAAGTGTCTCCACCAGGACAGCCTTTAAATTACATCACTGTCATTTTTATCAAAGTTAATGTTATGCAGTTAGCATGTACCAAAAATGATGAGTTCTTAATAAAGCTGGTACTTTCACAATGCTTCATGCCCATTTAGGATACCTCAATAAGTTACTTAAAAGGTTAAAAAAACAAAAGGCTTCTGAATAAATTTGTGCATCAACTGACTTGACCAAAAAAACCCAAAACCCACCATTAACAAAAAACTCGAATGTAATGTAATGCACAGATGCTCTTGTTTTTTTAAAACAGTTAACATTCCAGCTTTGCAGGGCATGTTAAAACATCCTGTTCAGTCAAAGAACAATTCAAACTGGCCTTATTTATTAGAGAAATTTCATTGCTGCCCTTTGCAAAAGTAAACTCCGGGACGCCGGCACAAGAATTATTAGTGCCATATGTTTCTGAATAAGTTTCCTTCGAGGAGTTCAAAAATGCAGCTCTCTCACAAGTCAGGCTGTTCACATCCCTGAATTCATCCTGTGTGTCTGATCTGAAAGAAGCCTTCTGCACTGACCTGTCTGCTGGACAGGTATGAAAAGGTGTCTTAGACACTGGGATGTATGAAGAGAGGTCAGTGCTTTCATCTTCAGCAGACCTGGAACACGCATGAGTGCCCTGGAAACCCATTCTACATGTCCCAACAAGATCATCCTTCCACTTCTTAATTGCTTCCTTCTGCTCCTCAGGGTTCAGTCTGTCAAGGTGCTTGGCTCTCAACACTGGAGATGGAAACAATGCCCCTTGAAGAACTCTGAACAAGTATCTAGAATATAAACAGGGTTTTACAGTAAGCCATTCAGAAGCAGATTCAAGCTCTTCTCAGCAATGCTAAAGGACCAAACAGGAGCATGCAGGGAAAGGAGAGGAGGCATCACTCCTATCACCCAGGCTGCAGTGATTGCCCTGTAATCCCAAAGCTGCAGTAGCCCCTGCAGCAATGACCTTTAGGCTTGCACACATAAATAAGTGTGCCTGCAGTTTTGCAAGAGAACAGGTTATTAGGACCAAGATTTTTAAAAGTGATCACTGATTTCAGTGCCTCAGTTTTTTGCGTGTTGGACGTGACACCCCCTACGCTCTGGTTGTCAGAGACAGTGTGTACTTGCACTGCAGCTGAAGTCAGTGGGAGCCGCGGGCTCTCAGTAGTGCTGAAAATCAGGCCCTGCGGGTCTCAAAACAATAACAGTCTGTTCTGGCAACTCTGCTGAAACTTCTGGCAGTGGGAGATTGAAAGTGACTCAAAAAACCTTATTTATAAAAAGTCTAAAAACTTTGCATTTAGTCTACCATGAAAAATCAGCCACTCCTAAAACCAGAACCCTTACGTTTCACTCACTAGTTTGTTTGATTTAAAATAGCCAATGTGTTGAAAGCATTCTCCTGCCTTAGCTCATTATTGCTACAGAAAAAAGTCACTTTGGGGATTTGATTTTTAAATTAATTTAGGAGGGAAAGCAAGTGGCTAGTGGCACCATCTGGAGCCAGGCACAGTGCGGAAGGGATTACGTGGGCTTTACTGATACAACTCAGCCCAGGCCTACAGTACCACCATCAGCTGGTTTAGTTGCAAGGTCTGAGCCAAGGTTGAAAACCAGAGTGATATGTTTATGTCCTAAAGCAAAATGTGTATCCTATGTATGCAGTGCCCCAACCCACAATTGGGAGGGACAAGTTGTACATTCCACAGCAGTAATCTCCTAATAACTTTTAGGAATCCACAGAGATTTTTTGAATGTTTTGTCCGTTTACAAAAATCCTGGGTTCAAGCTTTTTAAAAAAAAAGAAAGAAAACATTTGGAAAAAAAAAAAAAACTGTTTCAGTAATAAAAACAGGCCCATAAATAGCTTCTCTATGGCATGTACATGATTTGCTCTGCCGTCTTATATAACTTCTTTGGATATAAATTCTGACCTTTGAAAAGTGATTAAGATAAATTATTGACTTAAACATGAGAAACAGGATTTAGACTAAGTCATTACAGCAATTTTATACTTGTTTAAATTTAACTGGAGAAGATCCCAATTAACATTTCCTGGCATACATATGGGCTCATTTATGCTTGCACTACCAGGCTGTGCAATTTTATATGTTCAAAAAGACAATACCACACCACAGAGATTTATAGTATCATAGCCACAATGAAAACCAGAGCCGGTTAATACTAGTGGTTATAAAACAATAAAGTACCTCGGTAGAAGAGCAACACAAGTAGTAATGATGCAAACCAGATAAAACACTGGGTCTGTCATGTGCTTTTCCATGATCCAATAGGGATTTGATGGTGGATTACAGGTTTTGCAGATTGCTCCAAAAGTCAGTACGAAGACAAAGTAAAATAAGATGCTACCTATCATAACAGCCATGTGTATCCAAGTCTATAATGTGGAAAGGAGGGACAGGGGAAACAAGACAAGAATCAGAGATTCAGGATTAAAGTTATTACAAACAGAAAAGTGTATACCTGCATGTGTGTACGCGCGCGATGGAGACACACACACACACACACACACACACACACACACACACACACACACAGTCTTGAACTGAAGTAAATCTAAATCAGTTCAGACAGACAGCATTCTCTTGATTTTAGATCAAATATTCCCAGGGAGAAGGGTTTCTTCCCTCTCTAGTTGACAGGAAACACAGCCATATAATTTAAATTCTTCCCCCCCCTCAACCTTTTTTTTATTTTTGTCTATTAAATATACAATTCAGGATACCGTGGTACAAGACTTTTTAATGCTTCAGATGACTGCATTACTCATAAGCATCAGAGTAGGCCTTTACAAACAAGCAGGAACAAAATCTTCACATGATACCGCTACACAGTTTGATTTAAACACAGAATAACTGTATATTTGTCTTGGATTTCTTTTGTTCAGCGATATTTGTTTTGCAATATAGAGTACATTAGTTACTAAGAAAATAATCTGTTGCTGGTCCAACAGCTTGCTGACATCTCTAAAATGTCAAAAGAAGTTCATTTGTGCCATTCAGAGAATGGAGACATTAATATCATCCATAGTTTGCTAAACAAAGGGATTTTTGTGATGGTTGTCGTGCCCTCCAAATCCAAGATAAAAAGACTTGGCTTATACACACAGATCTTTCAGCCAAAAGACTTTAGAATACAGCTTGACATTCCATCTACTGTGAAACAACTCAAGAATGAAACTGTCTTTTTTATTTATTTTTCTGCATTGAGTAAACACCCACCATCCTACATCCTCCAACTTTAAACAGGATGATTACATTTTTCTCACTATTTTACCCTTATTTGTTTAAAAAGGAATTAAATTAATCCAATCGAATTGGAATACTATCTATTGTTATCTTATGGCATAAAACAGCTCCTTTTATTCCGGCAGGGAAGACACCTTTGAATTGTTCATCTTGGCTACAAACTGTTTATCGGTTCCCAGCATTCAAAACCAGCATTCCCCATTTGTTGTTTCTGAAAATCAAGCCTTAGGAACTGATAAAGGGAGGGTCTCTGTTTTCCCCTTTGCAAAACTAAACGTACAGCACCAAAGCAACGGAAGCTATTAAGAGCAGGATTATTTTGTTATTTATTAACAATACTGGTGGCAGAGCTTGCTTGCCTTACTCATGTGAGTAATCCCGTTGGCTCCAATGGGCTAGTTATAGGAGTACTTACTGCTCACATGAGTAAAACGATCAGCATTCCACCCTTAATATATTTATTTGCTTTCATATATAGAGTTCTTCCCTTGTTTAGTTTTAATGAGAGTTGTATACACACACTGGGGAAAGAATATACCCTTTAGAATGCATGAAGAACATTCTTACCAAAGTTTTACTCTCAATCAGGAGGTGCAGTAATATTATGAAGAGTGCTGCTGTGTTTAACGGGTTTCCAAAAGAAAAGATGTCTATGTCAGAACCACGATAAGTCTGCAGAGTAAGAGACACGCTAATTGATATATTCTATGCATATAGTCCTAATATTTTGCCATATCACATTCCACTGGGATACAAACAGCTGCAATACGGGATAAATTTACGTATGCAAAATTCAAATGGGTCCAATAATTATCCTCAATTTTAACAGTGCATGAGAAAGTGCAACCAAAACCCCTTAGTTAGATTTAAAAACCACATCAGCAAATTAGAGAAAATGACATGTGTATTAATACAATTCAAATCCAGTACTTACAAAGTAAGGCACAAAAAAGCAAACCAGGCTTTGGTAAAAAGCATCCAGCAAGGTGATCCAGAAAGTTGGAGGTGAATATATCTGAAGAGGAAACACAGGAGGTACCATTGCCTCAGTGAAATGAACAAATCCCAGCAGCCTCAGCAGTAATACATTTCTGACTCTGGGAAAACTAAATTCCTATCGTCACATATAATCATCTTGTTTGCTCAAGCGCTTGGCAGCTCTACTTACTGCACTTTAAAATGCTATTTTAAGACGATACAGACAGTGAGCCCCTCTAGGGCTAGCAAACTCCTAACCAATATCCCACATGTTAACATTGCACAAAAAGGAGACATTTATTGGTTGTCTATATGGGAAAATCAACTAAAATAGCTCTTACATAGCTTATTTTGATCAATTTCCCCATATAGACAAGCCCATAGTGAGATGGTCATGGTAAAAATGAGAGAGCTCATTGTAGGCATACAACTAATTACCAGAGATTATACCAAGAACGGGATGTGGACCTTGGTGTTGCAGCAGGCTCTGCTAGCACATCCCCAGGACCACGTGGAGTCCCATTAATCTTGGCGAGACGTCTCTTGGGCATAGGGGGCTGCAATAGCAGATGCAGGACCTGGATCATAGTTTGTAAACCCCTGGGGTCAGACACACAGTTGTCTTCTGCATTTTGTACAGGGCTGAGCACTGAAAAGATCTGTCCTTTGAAGAATGTAAGCTATAGCATGTACAATATAAAAATCAACCCACTAGTGCAATATTGTGATGCAATTATTTTATAAAACATTTCCACTTGTTTTTACATTGTGCCTTTCACTCAGAATGCCTGCCTCAATGCACTTCATAGCAAGAGATAAAGGGAAATACAATTTAACAATGGTTCCAGAAGAGACAGCAAGGCAAAATGGTAAAACAGGACAAAAATTAGACCCTGCTCACCTCACCACCTTTTTTCCCCTTCTAAAGAAGCAGTGGGCTACAGCAAGGATCTACAGCTGATGTTAGGTCATCAGCACGCTGCATGCTGGAGCATTTTTTAGACTAGGAGCCATTAATCTGGTGATGTCGGCTGTTGAGAGGCCTACAATGGTCAGGAAATGGTGAGTTTTAGGCTCAGAGTATGCTGAATGCCCCTCTAAGCCTGCTATTGCTATTGCATCAGCAAAAGTCACTAGAATATGGTACTTTACTTCCCTCAAAATTCATACGAGTAAAAACTTTGCTACATCTCATGCTGAGCAAAGCAGAAATCAGTGAAAGGCTGAATGAGTTGCCTCGTTTTAACTTTAAAACGATCTTTTTTCAGACTAACGTGATTGCTAATTTTAAACATGTCGTTAAAGTTTTCCTGCTTCATTGCAGGCACACACGAAATATACAGAAGGGAAGTGCGAGAGGGAGGAAGCAGTGAAGTCCAGGACAGCAGGAACCAGGAGGAAAGGAACCCAGAATGATGGGATTTAGCTGAAGATGGTCCCACATGGTGCAGTAAATTCTACTCTGTTCAGGTTCTTGCACTGTGCTCATCACTGTGGTAGCTGAGCCCTTCAATGACACTGAAGTACAGGAACCTTAGTTTCTAGAGATCTTGTGGACAGCTGTCTCTCAACCATTGTAAACTGGGCATTAGCCAATACAGAACATACTGGTAACAGGATATTCATCTAGCTCACAGCCTCAGCCAGAGCGCTCCTCTTTCCTACCCACCTCACAAGACAGCAAGAGGCCTGACTAATGACCTCTGAAAAATAGCTTTTAGTTGCATGTCCCCTCCAGATGGTTTAAGACAGGAAAGGTGTTTTAACTGATGAGGAGCATGCAGCAGAGAAAAAAACCTGAAACCAATTTTGAGTGTCTCAATCTGGCTCAGACCAAGGATTCTTTAACGTACCTGAGACTTCTGACCAGTCACATAAAGCTCGGGTAGCTGCATGAGGATCTCTGCAGAGATATCTTTGTCAAGAATGCCATAAATGATGGGCGGCACCGAAGTGAAGAGGAGGTTGAAGAAAATCAAAACCCAATAGTCGGTCATGGATGTTCCCGAAAACCCACAAAAGAACTGGTACCAGAACAGGAGGTTTACATAGGCCTAACAATTCAAAGACAAAAGAACAAACCAAAGCCCACAGCTGAGCATTATGCAAGCTCAGGAAAAAGAGGACAGATCTTATCTCTGTATTGTTACAGGTGGTCTGCAGGAAATGAAATATACACTTGCTTTCCATATAAATATGCCCCGACACTGCACTTAAAATATAATTTTACCGGTAAATGTCTTAGTATTTCAAAACCCATTGTCCAGATGCGTAACTCATTCAAATATTCCTCTTGTCACTGCCTCCCAGTAATGACTACAGATAGCTTTTTAAATAAAACAGATAAAGCTTAAGTGATTTTAAATGAATCTGGAGCAGTGAACTCATCCAAGGCAGATGGACAGGCTCAGCCCTCTGTCAAAAGAGCTTGAAAGTTGAGTCCCTTAACGCTTGTCTTTTATTTCTGACAATTATGCATTTATTCTACTGTCTCCACCTTCAAAAGCCACAAGGAAAACCAAGCAAGAATAGGTAACCAAATCGCACCCACTCACAAACTGAGAACCTTTTCCCAGATACTCTGTAGCTACATACCACATTCTTGTAGAAAAAATAAAGGATCATGTTGGCCAGCCTGGTGTAGCACCAGTGACCATGGACAAGCAGCAGCTTGCTGAGGTGTTTGAACTGCGAAATTGCGAAGTCACTCGCCATCACAGCCTGCAACACACACACAAAGAAAGAGTTGTTATACCTGAACAGTTAAAATACCAGACGTGATGTGCATCAAATGCAGACAAATGAGTGGGGCATTTATATTATATTGCTACTATTTATTGTTCATACGGACTAAGGTAGCACCCAGTGCTCTGTTCATCTCAGAGCCCCTACATGCTAGAGGCTGCACAAACACAACTCTGACTAACATCTCAGATGTAGGAGGCCAAACTCTGCCTTCATGTACATCAAGGCCAACTTCATGTGGGCTCCGTGTGTTGGCCAGGAACAACAGGGAGAGTTGGAGGAACAGGGTGCTCAGTAACAAGCAATAGGCTCCCTCGTCCAAAAGCACAAGCCCCTGCAGCGCTCTGCCTCTGATTGCTTCTGGAAAAGCACTCGGGCTTGGGAGTGCGCTCAGAACACAAGCTGGTCCCTTCTGTGGCAACGTATTGTGTAGCCTCTAAACCTCAAAGCTGAACCCTGATTCTATTTCAATCTGAGTCCGGTTTGATTTGCAGCATTTTTTTGTCTCCACTACCTGCATGCCTTCTTGGCCTGAGAGTCCCACTCCGGTATCAGCCACTTGGATCATACTGACGTCATTGGCACCATCACCTTCCAGGGAGGGCAGGGGGGAGGGAGGGAGAGGAAGAAGATAATCTTAGTTGGAACACAATGTGGAGGTAGCTCTGCTGGCTAATGTAGTCTACACAGAGATGGCGAGAGGAGACAAAGCTATCAGAACACTGCCCAGAATACTAAGAATTATTGTTCTAACCAACACTGTAAACTATGGAATACCCCATGAATAGAAAGCTAGTAATGGGAAGCAGTGGATTTTACAGGAAAATAGTGCCCAATGGATGTTTGCGGTTACATTTTTCAGAAACTCGCCGATACCTTGGGACAGCAGAACTGGGATCTTTGTTAACTCTAGCTCTACGTGAAAGAGACTGGACCATTTCCTGCCTCTCCCACACATAGACTCATAGACTTTAAGGTCAGAAGGGACCATTATGATCATCTGGTCTGACCCCCTGCAAGCTGCAGGCCACAAAACCGTCCCTACCCCTTCCCTGGACTCTGCTGTTGAAGTCCCCAATCCTGTGTTTTAGTGACTTCAATCGGCAGAGACCCTCCTGCTAGCGATCCCTGCCCCATGCTGCGGAGGAAGGCGAAAAACCTCCAGAGGCTCAGCCAATCTACCCTGGAGGAAAATTCCTTCCCGACCCCAAATATGGCGATCAGTAAGACCCCGAGCATGTAGGCAAGAGTCTCTAGCCTGACCCCTGTTAGCCATTATACTATTTACCTACCATTGCTTGGTATTCCTTGGCTACTATGTTTTACCATTAAACCATTCCCTCCATAAACTTATCTAACTTAAACTTAAAACCAGACAGGTCCGTCGCCCCCACCGTTTCCCTCGGAAGGCCGTTCCAATATTTCACCCCTCTGACTGTCAGAAACCTTCGTCTAATTTCAAGCCTGAACTTCCCCACGGCCAGTTTATATCCATTCGTTTTCGTGTCCACATTAGTACTAAGCTGGAATAATTCCTCTCCCTCCCTTGTATTTATCCCTCTGATATATTTAAAGATAGCAATCATATCCCCCCTCAGCCTTCGTTTTGTCAGACTAAACAACCCAAGCTCCTCTAGTCTCCTTTCATACGACAGGTTTTCCATTCCTCTGATCATCCTAGTCGCCCTTCTCTGCACCCGTTCCAGTTTGAGTTCATCTTTTTTAAACATGGGAGACCAGAACTGCACACAGTACTCCAAATGAGGTCTCACCAGCGCCTTATACAACGGAAGCAGGACCTCCTTATCCCTACTAGATATACCTCGCCTAATGCATCCCAAGACCGCATTGGCTTTTTTCACCGCCACGTCACATTGTTGACTCAGTCATCCTGCGGTCTACAAGGACCCCTAGTTCCTTCTCCTCTTCCGTTACTTCTAACCAATGCGTCCCCAACTTGTAACTAAAATTGTTATTAGTCATCCCCAAATGCAACACCTTACACTTTTCACTATTAAATTTCATCCTATTTCTGATACTCCAATGGGATATTTGTGATAGAGAATGGCAGAAAAACTCCCCTCACGTACCTCTTAAAAAAATGAACTGATAAAGTACCAGAGAAAGCATCAGTATTACTGTTATTGCAAGCCTAGGATGAAAGGCTTCCAGTAACTAATTTAAGGGCCAAATTCACTGGCAGTATTGACTCAGTGGAGTTACACCAGTTTATGAAATGAATTTGGCCCAAGGTAGTTCATCTCTTCCATGGGTAAAACGTATAAGAGACAGCAACAAAAATATTAAAAATAGCTCCTCTTTTTTCCAGGGAGCAGAAATAACCAAGCTCGCAGCTGGGGCGGAGACTCACCTACGGCTAGTGTCATCACTTTCAACCTGTTTCGCACCAGTTTGACCACTTCACTTTTCTGCAGGGGCGTTGCTCTGCAGCAGACCACAGCCCGGCACCTCTCCGTGAGTTCCAGGAAGATACTTTGCAGGCTCTCGTGCAGGGCATATTCTAAAGTCTTTCCATCAATAACCAGGCTGGCACTGAACTCTGGAGCTTGGGTGGAGGGAGCAGGAAAGACGCTCGCAAGTTTGGAGTTGTGATTTTTTTTGGCATACATACTTTTTTGGATGTCTTCTAAAATAGCGTTCATCAACAACGCACAGGTGTCCTTGTGTAAGGCAAAAAGAAAGGATGTTACATCAGACTATCTTCTGCCCTGACCTCAATTGGCTCTCCAGTTCTATTGTTTTTTAAAATTACAGATGGACAGAGTTTGCTGTCTGCAGAGAAGGCCAGTTCAATCTTGTTTAAGCAGACTGGTGTGGATTTTGCACTAATCAGGAAAATATTTACTGGACTATTATGTGAGTAATGACCATTAAGAATTCTGTAATATAAAATCAGGCTTATGAGTTATGAGTCTTTTGCTCTCTTAATTTGTTTACTTTGGAATGGAAACCCAGGGATACCTTTCAAATCCAGGTTAAAGGTGACCTGCAAAGCCTTCCAAAAAAATTGGCCTTGTACTTTTTTTTGTTTTGTTTTGCTTCTTTATAATCTATCAAAAGGCCCAAAAGATTTTGGTAAAAAAAAGTTTGTGTCTGCTTCTAATTTTACCTAGACATATCAACAATGTCAAGTTTTGCTGGAGGACCTCAGAGCCTGTTTATTGTTATAGCTAACACCCTAACCAAAAAAAGCGAAGTGTTGCATCACTAACCAAGGCATCATTTATCCAAATTGTTAAGCAACTGTGGAAGGCAGATGGCTGTGAACAAAAATAAATATCCAACAATTGTTTATAGAATGACTTAAAAATCCCTTCATTTTTCAATCTGTTGTTGCACTAATTATCCAGTTACCAGAGAATCTCCCAAAGAAGGCAAGCCCTGAGTTTCTAAGGTATAGTACAAGCAAAACAAGCAAGCAAGCACACCCCCCTCTTAAAACACATTCTTTAAAAATCATAAAGAACAAAAGGTTATCACATGCCCAGTCCTCCCCACACACATGTATTGAGCAAGCAGCGGTATAGCAGTAAAAAAAGACGTGGGTAAACCAATCTAAACTAAACTTTAACTAAACTCCTTATTTCCCCAAGGAGAAGTAGGTAAACTCTGTGTGCCCATGTTTACCCTCAACTGCAATACTATTTTTGCAGGTCACTTAATCTGGATAATGACTAGCCATTTTTTTCTTTAAAATTCTATCTTAAATAGCTCACAAAACAGAATCAAAATGCAATTAGTTATAAACATCCAGCAGATGTCACAATTATCAAGCAAGACTGATTTTGACTCCCACTGCAGTTGCAAATTTGAACACTGTTTTATTTACCAAATGACTGAACTATTTTCAAAAGGAGAAGGAAAAAAACATTTTCTCCATTAAAAAATACAAGCAGATTAATGCTCTGGATCTGTGTGTAATACCACTTTAATGAGATAATTCCTTGTGTATTAATGCTAATCAGGCAGGGCTGAGGGAAAATATGACACAGAGCAGCAAAAAATTAAATTTAACAATTTCTGTGTCAATAATTCTTTGATCAGTGACTATATTGGAAATATACCTATCTCATAGAACTGGAAGGGACCTTGAGAGGTCATTGAGTCCAATCCCCTACCTTCACTAGCAGGACCAAGTACTGATTTTGCCCCAGATCCCTAAATGGCCCCCTCAAGGATTGAACTCACAACCCTAGCTTTAGCAAGCCGGTGCTCAAATCACTAAGGTACGTCTACACTTACCGGAGGGTCCGGCGGCAGGCAATCGATGTTCTGGGATCGATTTATCGCGTCTGGTTAAGACGCGATAAATCGATCTCGGAAGTGCTCGTCGTCAACGCCGGTACTCCAGCTCGGCGAGAGGAGTACGCAGCATCGACGGGGGAGCCTCCCTGCCGTGTCTGGACCCACGATAAGTTCGGACTAAGGTACTTCGAATTCAGCCACGTTATTAACGTAGCTGAATTTGCGTACCTTAGTCCGAAGTGGGGGCTTAGTGGGGACCAGGCCTAAGTTATCCCCGCCCCCCTAAATTCCTAGTATACTTCAAGGTCTAGCTTTCTGCAAACATTTATAAACATGTACATTGTATCAACATCTTTTCCTAATACAAAGAGAAGTGAGACACTGCAGTCAATTTAAATACTTAACAAGCATTTAGGGGTTGTATTTAGAAACAGGTTTCTGTAAGACAAGTGTAAAATATACTTTATGCACAGGATGGGGGGAAAAGACCCTCAGTTTTTCTGTATACAAACGACATTTTAGAAAATGTGTAATTTTTTAATTTTTTTTTTTTTAAAACAACGCTTCTAGTATAGTCTGACCATCATTTCTGGCAAAAAATTGTTTGTGGGGCGACAAGGAGGGCAATCTCATTTTCCACTCACTTTACTTAGCGATTTGAGGGTGAAGATTTTGTCATCTGGCTCCAATAACCTGCAAGCATACGCGATATTGACAGCAGTCTCTTGTTTATCTCCTGTCAGCATCCAAATTTTGATTCCAGCTTTTCGCAGTGCCTCTATAGTGTCTGAAACACCCTCCTGCAGGCGATCCTCAATCCCAGTGGCACCTGCGATAAAAAGCACGTGGATTCAAGCAAAAATTAAAAAGTCAAAACAAATAAACATGGAAAATTCTAATTAGTCATTGAGTCATAGAAATTTAGGGCTGGAAGGGACCTGAAAGTTCATTTAGCGCAGCTCCCCATGATGAGGCAGCACCAAATATACTTAAACAATCCCTGACAGGTGTTTGCCTAACCTGTCCTTAAAAACCTCCAGTCACGGGGATTCCACAGCCTTCCTTGGAAATCTATTCCAGTGCTTAACTAGCCTTATAATTAGAAAGGTTTTCCTAATATCTAACCAAAACTTCCCTTGCTGCAGACTAAGCTAATTACTTTCTATCCTACCTTCAAATGGGCAGGAAGAACACCTGATCACCATCCTCTTTCAACACCCCTTAACTGATCTGAAGATGATCGTCATGTCCCCCTTCAGTCTCCTTTTCTTAAGGCTAAAAACACCAAGTTTTTTTACTCTTTCCTCACAGGTCAGGTTTTCTAAACCTTTTATAATTTTTGTTGCTCTCCAATTTGTCCACATCTTTCCTAAAGTGTGGGACCCAGAACTGGACATACTACTCCAGCTGGGGACTCACCCAGTACCGAGTACAGCAGGACAATTACCTCCCACATCTTACATACAACACTCCTGTTAATACACCCCAGAATGACATCAGCCTTTTCACAACTGCATCACACCGTTGGCTCATATTCTATTTGTGACCCACTAAAACCCCTAGATCTTTTTTCTCCGGTACTACTGCCTAGCCGGTTAGTCCCCATTTTGTAGTTGTGTATTTGAATCTGCTTGCAATCTATCAAGGTAGTTTTGAATTCTAATCCTGTCCTCCAAAGTGCTAGCAACCCCTCTCAGCTTGGTGTCATCCACAAATGTTATAAGCATACTCTCCACTCCACTATCCAAGTCATTAATGAAAATATTGAATGGTACTGGAATTGGAAAAGGTTCAGAAAAGGACAACAAAAATGATTAGGGGAATAGAACAACTTCCGTATGAGGAGAGATTAATAAGACTGGGACTTTTCAGCTTGGAAAAGAGGCGACTAAGGGGGGATATGATAGAGGTCTATAAAATCATAAGTGTTATTTACTCCTCCTTATAATACAAGAACAAGGGGCCACCAAATGAAATTAATAGGTAGCAGGTTTAAAACAAACACAAGAAACTATTTTTTCACGCAACGCACTGTCAGCCTCTGGAACTCCTTGCCAGAGGGTGTTGTGAAGGCCGATACTATAACAGGGTTCAAAAGGGAGCTAGATAGATTCATGGAGGATAGATCCATCAATGGCTATTAGCCAGGATGGGCAGGAATGGTGTCCCTAGTCTCCGTTGCCAGAAGCTGGGATTGGGTGACAGGGCATGGATCACTAGATGATAACCTGTCTGTTAATTCCCTTTGGGGCACCTGCCATTGGCCACTGTCAGAGGACAGGATACTGGGCTTGATGGACCTTTGGTGTGACCCAGTATGGCCGTTCTTATGTTGTACTGGATCCAGGAGAGATCTTTGGCAGGCCCCCACTAGATACAACCTCCAAGGTTCCCACAAAACCATTATTGATACTTAGTCTGTGAGCTAAATTCCCTGTAAGCAGTGCAGCCATGCAGCAGCCTATTTAGCGCTGCGCAGGTGCTCGGAGAACCTGCCCGGGGACCTGCCGTGGCTGGGGGAGGGGCAACCCTCCCCTGACCTAGTCCAGCCCCCAACCTGCCATGGGAGGGGCGCCCCTCCCCCAACCGCAACTCAGTTTGAGGCTGGATCCGGCCCCAGGTGCAGCCGAGGCGAGAGTCACCTCCCCCCCCACCCAGGTGCTGCTGTGAGGAGAGAGCTCTCTCCCCGCCGTAGTCCTGGAGCCCCCACCTGCGCCCCAAACCTATCATCCCCAACCAGAGCCCTCACCCCCTGCACCCAACCCTCTGGCCCCCTCCCACATTCTGAACCCCTCAGCCCCACCCCCACCACATGAATTTTGTTATGTGCACCAATGTGAAGGTGACATGTCACACACCACCTCCATATTGGTGCACATAACAAAATTCATTCCTCACATGGGTGGGGAAAATTAAAGGGAATACCAAGTACATTTTTTCAACCAGTTTTGCACCCATTTTATAGTAATTTCATCTAGAGACCACATTTCCCTAGTTTGCTTATGAGAATGTCATATGGGACTGGTAAATGCCTTACTAAAAATCAAGATACATCAGGTCTACTGCTTCCCCTCTATCCACTAGGCCAGTAACCCTGTCAAAGGAGGAAATTAGGTTGGTTTGCATTATTTGTTTTTTTACATATCCATGATGGTGGCTATTCCTTAACACCCTATTATCCTCTCAGTGTTTACAAATTGATAGTTAAACAATTTGTTCCAGTATCTTTCCAGATATTGAAGTTAGGCTGATTGTGCCTAATTCCCTGGGTCCTCTTCATTCCCCCTTTTTAAGGGCAAAGTACCATGTTTGCCTTTCTCCAGTCCTCTGGGACCTCACCCATCCTCCATGAGTTCTTGAAGATAATTGCTGATGGTTCTGAGATTGCTTCAGCTACTTCCTAAAGTACCCTATGGTGAATTTCTTCAGGTGCTGCCAACTTAAATAATTTATCTAAATATTCCATAATCTGTTCTTTCCTTATCCTGGCTTACACTACTTCCCCCTTGTTGTGAATATTAATTGTGTTAAGTATGTGGAAACAATTAACTTTTTAGTGAAGACTAAAGCAAAATGGGCATTAAACACTTCAGCCTTCTGCTTGCTCTTGTTCCTAATGTATTTATAGAACCTCTTTTCTCAGTCTCTCTTATGTCATTCTCCAATCATAACTTATTTCAAGCCTTAGCCTTTCTGACTTTGTCCCCACACGCTCATGCTATTCTTTTGTACTGATCCTTAGCAATTTGTCCATGTTTCCACTCACTGCAGGATTTTTTTTTTAATTCAGGTCATTAAAGTGGTCCTGATGCAGCCACATTGGCCTTGTACTAGTCTTCCTATCTATCCTTTGCATTAGGATAGTCTTCTGTTGCACCCTAAATATTAACTTTTAGAAACTACCAGCTCTCTTGAGCTACTTTTTCCCCTTAGATTTTCTACCTATAGGACCTTCCTACTAGTTCTCTTAGTTTGTTAAAGCCTGATCTGTTAATTTTACTGTCCCTATTCTGTTGCTCTCACACCCTCCTTTCCTTAGAACCATGAAATCTATCATTTCATGATTCCTTTCACCCAAGTTGCCTTCAACTTTCAGATTCAAATCCAATTCCGCCCTATTAGTTAGAATCAAGTCTAAAATATCTGCCCCCCCCCCCCCCCTTCTGAAACAAAAAATTGTCCCCAACACATTCCAAGAACTTATTGGACATTTTGCATTTTGCCTTATTATTTTTCCTGCATATGTCTGGGTAGTTAAAGTCCCCCATTAATACCAGGTCTTGTGTTTTGGTTATTTCTGTTGTTCCAGAAATAGCTCATTCACCACCTTCTCGTGATTTGGTGATCTATAGTAGACTCTTACTGTGACATCACCCGTTTCCTTCCCCCTTTTATCTTCACCTAGAGGCTTTCAACTCTTCTGGAGCTCAGAACAAATGTGTACATTCTTAATGTACAATGAAACTTCTCCTCCCCTTTTTCCCTTCTTGTTCTTCCTGGACAAACTAGACCCCTCTATACCAATATTCCAAACCTGTGTAATTCCAATTAAGTCATAATCTAGTTTATGTACTAATACTTTCAGTTCTTCCTATTTCTTCCCCAAACTGCTTGTATTTGTGTATAGACATCTAAGATGCTGAACAGATTCTCCCGCTGTTTCTCCTCTTGTTGCTCCTCCAAACTTAATTTTCCATTCTCTCTCCCCACAACTTTTAGTCCTCTGTCCATTGATAAGCCTTGCAAGACTGAGAACTTTCATGTGGCATTTTAGCACAATACTGGCAGATTTCAAGTTGAAAGATTGTCTGGGATTTTAGCACAATGCTACTGTCTAACACCCAGTCTTAACAACAGACAGAACCGTGTCAGGGACAACTCACAAGGCAGTGTATCTGAACAGCTCAGAAACACACTCATGTCCCTGAATCAGCAAGGCGCAGGGACATGTTTTATGTCCTGTCCACACTACAAAATAGAACTGTGTTGTAACTTGCAGATACGGTTTGACTTGCAGGATATCTGTGGCATAAGAGATTCCCGCAATGGGAACTAAGTTGTAAAACTAAGCAAAGACCCCCCACATGCCAGAGTGGTTGGGTAGAACCATAATTTACTGGCTTTCACTCCACAATGACAGAGCAAACCTATCTGTGACTGCATGGTTGAAAGAAAAAGCATTCACTGTACGGACTTGTCTTTCCTTCCTAGTGCCCAGTTCTGATAGACAATGAACTGCAATGCAGCGGAAGACTGAGATAGGGTAATGGGGACATGGGTCCTATGGTCAGATAAACCCTTGCTTCTGCTGTTTCATCAAGCAGCTGCCACACAGCTGATTGGCCAGCGGCCAACTACGCACTCGGAGACAATGCCTTCAAGACCCCTGCTCTTTCAGTGGTTGGAAGTCATTTCACTCAGACTCAGCTGGCAGGCGAGAGGAACAAAAAATTATCTTCAGGGTTGGGAGAGTACATTGTCTTAATACAGCCCTGCTGCAATATTGCTTCCTTCTCCATCTAATCTAGGGCAGATTAGAAGTATATACTACTGGGACCCAGCTTTGTGCACAGTGCAGCACCATAAAGAAACAAACACCCCCTATGGCACAGAAAGGATATTCTTACTGGAAATTACATTTTATTTCAATAGAGATTTTAATAAAGTGATTTAATTTTGTAACTGTGGGGCCCCATCACCTGGTACGCCAAAGGACTGGGACTCCCTGTACATCAGCATGGACTCCACCCTTCTCTATGGCATTTCTTCAACCAGGGACTATGGACCATCTCAAGCCTCTGTTTGTGACCTTGATAGTAACTGGATTGACTCCACCTGTTCGCTCTTCGTCCTCTAATGCTACTTCTACACTGCACACTACTTGCCGCGGTGAGTCTATCTGGTGCGTAGCTACATGCTGCAGGGAAAAGCAGGCTGCAGCCACACTGCAGTGTGTAGCTACACGTCAGTGAAAGGCTCTCACAGGAAGGGAGGCAGCAGGGAAAGGCTCCTGCAGCGGGGAGCTGTCAGCTCCCATGTCCACTCACCACTAGGCACTCCCTTGTGGCCAGGCATGGCATCGCAGCTCTCTCGCCATACTAGTGTCCCCTGCTGAAAGCCACTGCAGCACTGTGGTGGTTTCTCTCTAACTCGGCCCTCCAACTGGGTCACAGTCTTTAGTCCACCCCTTCTAGGGTCACAGTTGTTCCATATAACAGTCCAAAAAAGATTTTCATACAAAAACAGAACCTTCTGCCCTCTCTGGGGCTATTCCTCAGCTTCTTCCTTGTTTGATCCGGGTCTTTCCCAGGCCTCCCTGCTTGGAGAGCTCTCTCTCCTTATTGACTCAGGGCCCTGCAGGAATCTTCTTGCTCCCTGGACTCTCTATAGAACAGAGGTCCCCAAACTGTGGGGTGCACCCCCCTAAGGAGCATGGAGGAACATTCAGGGTGGCAGAACTGAGGCCTGGGCCAGCCCCCATGGGGGTTAGGAAACGAGTCCCACCCAGCTCTGCTCCTTGCCATAGTGTAGCCAGGGAAGCACTGCTTGGGCTGTAGAGAGCTATGATGGGTTCAGCAGTGTCTTTACTCTACTCACCTTACCAGTGCCTCACTGTCTACACTGCTCTTTATACCCATGCCAGGGAGTTTGTGGTGTATGCACTATCCACGCTACCAAAAAGTATGCTGCAGTGTAGATGTACCTTAAGGATGGAGCTGCTGTCATTTCCCAGCACTAGTTCCCTCACTCTTACTGCAGCTACACCATGTGGTATTATTTAATCAAGCAAAGGGATGAAGAGAAGCAGGACAAAAAGCACCTATCCTCCCACCTAGCACTAGTCACTGACCCTCTTGCCTAGGCTGGAGGAAGTGCTGAGCTGCCCTGCCACAAGGGGAGCTCCAGAAGAGACTGTACCTCAAGGAGCACAATCCCTTTGCCAGCTCCACAACTGCACAGGGGGAGCCCCTACATTGCTTCAAGAGAGCCTACTCCCCGCTATGCAGCCAGCTTTGCAGATGAGCGCTATGGCCCTGTGTGACAGTCTGTACCCCTACGCTCACCACTTTCATAGAATTATGATAAACTGTGTATAAAATATGCTTTGTGAACTACCACTTGGAAAAGAACGGTTACTTACCTTCTGTAACTGTTGTTCTTCGAGATGTGTTGTTCACATCCATTACACATTAGGTGTACGCGCGCCGCGTGCACGGACGTCGGAAACTTTTTCCCTTAGCGGCTCCCGTCGGGCCGGCGGGCCCCCCACTTCCCGCCAGAGCGGCGCCCCGCTCCAGGGTATATATATCCCTGCCGACCCGACCACTCCGGTTCCTTCTTGCCGGAGACTCCGACAGAGGGGAAGGAGGGTGGGAAGTGTAATGGACGTGAACAACGCATCTCGAAGAACAACAGTTACAGAAGGTAAGTAACCGTTCTTTCTTCTTCGAGTGATTGTTCACGTCCATTACACATTAGGTGATTCCCAAGCTTACCATTGGAGGTGGGTAGGAGTCAAGATACAACTGACTGTAGCACGGCCCGACCGACCATCGCGTCCTCTCTGGTCTGATGATGGATCGCGTAGTGGGCTGTGAACGTGTGCACCGACGACCAGGTGGCTGCCTTACAGATCTCCTGGATAGGGACTTGCGCCAAGAAGGCCGTTGAGGACGCTTGGGCTCTAGTCGAGTGGGCCCGGATCTCCGGGGCCGGAACATTGGCGAGCTCGTAACAAGTGCGTATACAATGCACAATCCATGCCGATAAGCGCTGTGCCGAGATAGGCAAGCCTTTCATACGTTCCGCAATAGCAACAAACAGCTGGGGCGATCTGCGGAACGGCCTGGTCCGTTCCAGGTAAAAAGCCAACGCCCTGCGGACATCCAGGGTAGGTAGGCTGTGGTGGTGAGGGTCCGTATGGGGTTTAGGAAAAAACACCGGTAGGCAAATGTCCTGCCCCACGTGAAACTGTGTTACCACCTTTGGGAGGAATTTGGGGTGCGGCCTCAGTTGCACCTTATCCTTATGGAACACTGTATAGGGTGGTTCCGAAGAGAGGGCTCTCAATTCCGATACCCTTCTGGCCGAAGTGATGGCCACGAGAAACGCCACCTTCCACGAGAGGTGCGTAAGGGAGCAAGTGGCTAGGGGCTCAAAGGGGGAACTCATGAGTCTTGTTAAGACTAGGTTCAGACTCCACGTCGGGACAGGCGGGCGCGAGTAGGGAAACACCCTTTCCAGCCCCTTGAGAAATCGGGCCACTGTGGGGTTGGAGAACACGGACACTCCCAACTCTCCCGGATGGAAGGCCGAGATTGCAGCTAAGTGAACCCTAATAGAGGCGGGCGCAAGCCCTTGATTCTTTAGGTGCAGAAGGTAGTCCAGGATCGACGGAACCGAGGCTTGTAAAGGCTGTATGCGTTGAGGCTCACACCAGTGGGAGAACCTTTTCCACTTTGCCAGGTAGGTCACTCTTGTCGAGGGCTTCCGACTATTAAGGAGGATTTGCTGGACTTGGTGAGAGCACCTGTGCTCTGCATCATTCAGCCAGAGAGATGCCATGCCGTGAGATGTAGCGAAGACAGATTCGGGTGGAGTAGGCGACCTTTGTCTTGCGTGACTAGGTCGCGATGGAGGGAGAGGGTGATTGGATTGGCTATTGACAGCTCCAGCAGGGACGTGAACCAATGTTGGCGTGGCCAGGCTGGGGCGATAAGTATGATCGTCGCCCTGTCCCTGCGGATTTTGAGGAGAACCTTGTGTATGAGTGGGAATGGAGGGAAGGCATATCCCAGGCTCCCTCCCCATGGAATCATGAAAGCGTCTGCTAATGACCCCCGGCTGAGGTTCTGGAACGAGCAGAACTGAGGGCATTGGCTGTTGTCCCTGGTGGCGAATAGATCCACCCGGGGAAAACCCCATCTCCGGAAGATCGAATGCAGGACGTCTCGCCTCAACGTCCATTCGTGCATTCGGTAGGATCGGCTGAGGCGGTCTGCTAAGCCGTTTTGAATCCCCGGAAGATACGTCGCGATGAGGTGTATCGCATGGGCTATACAGAAGTTCCATAATTGGAGTGCCTCGCGACAGAGGGGAGAAGACCATGACCCGCCCTGCTTGTTTATATAGAACATGGCGGTAGTGTTGTCCGTCAGGACTGCCACGCTGTGACCTTTTAAGGTGGCGCGGAAGGTCTGACAGGCGAGGCGAACCGCTCTTAGCTCCTTCAGATTGATGTGAAGTAGCTTGTCTTCTCTGGACCACAGCCCTTGGGTCCGCAGTTCTCCCAGGTGTGCCCCCCAACCCAAGTCCGATGCGTCTGTTACCAACGTCAGAGTGGGCTGTGGGGCATCGAAGGGGATCCCTTCGCATACCTGTTGGTGATCTAGCCACCAGCGTAGCGAGCCGAGCACCTGGTTTGGGATCGTGACTACCTGATCCAATGGGTCTCTATTGGGGCGGTGCGTATGGGCGAACCACAACTGTAGGGGCTGAAGCCTCAGGCGGGCATGTCTGACCACGTGTGTGCAAGCTGCCATATGCCCCAGAATCTGCATGCAACACCTTGCCGTTGTCGTGGGGAACATTAGGACTGTGCTTACGGCTCTGTGAATTGACCTGAACCGTGCCTCTGGTAGGCTCGCTTGTGCGGTTACCGAGTCCAGGGTTGCACCTATGAAGTCCAGCCTCTGTGTGGGGACTAACGTGGACTTGGGCACATTGACCCGGAGGCCGAGCTTGTCGAACGTCTGCAGGGCCAGCATCACGTGAGACCGGACCTCGGCCTCCGACCTGCCCGCGAGTAGCCAATCGTCCAGGTACGGAAATACGCGCATCCTTCTCTTTCGAAGGAAGGCTGCTACCATGGACATGCACTTTGTGAACACTCGTGGTGCTGACGCCAGGCCGAAGGGCAGGACTGTAAACTGGAAGTGGCGCTGGTCGACGACGAAGCGCAGAAAACGTCTGTTGGCCGGATTGATTGAGATGTGAAAGTAGGCGTCTTTCGTATCGAGGGCAGCATACCAATCCCCCGGATCCAGGGATGGAATAATAGCTCCCAGGGAGACCATACGGAAGCGAGCTTTGATCAGAAACTTGTTTAGATCGCGCAGGTCCAAAATAGGACGGAGGCCTCCTTTTGCCTTGGGGATCAGGAAGTATCTGGAGTAGAATCCTTTTCCCCTCAGGTCTATTGGAACCTCTTCTACTGCTCCAGCAGCGAGAAGGGACTGAACCTCCTGCTTGAGAAGTTGCTCGTGAGAAGGGTCCCTGAAGAGGAACGGGGAAGGGGGATGGCAGGGAGGGGGCGAGGAAAACTGGAGGGTATAGCCCGCCTTCACTGTGCGCAGGACCCATTGGTCCGATGTTATGCGCGACCATGCCCGGTAGAAATGGGACAGGCGGTCTTTGAAAGACAGAGGAGGATCCGAAATGGGATATGGTACGCTGTCCTCGGGCGTAACTTCAAAAGCCTGGCTTATTTCCTGGCTGTGGCTTGCCCTGGCCGTGACTCTGGCCCTGGTCAGGCGTATTGTTACGTCTCCGCCTGTTATCCCTGCCTCGACGGCGGTACGGTTCGTGTCGGGGTCGAGGATGGTATTGCCTTTGCGGCGGCTGGGGTTTAAAGGGCTTACGCTGCGTTACCGGGGTGTGCATACCCAACGACTTAAGGGTCGCTCGGGAGTCCGTAAGGCTATGTAGCCTGGCATCCGTCTGGTCGGAAAACAAGCCCGAACCTTCAAACGGGAGGTCCTGCAGCGTGATCTGCACCTCCGGCGGGAGACCTGAAGCCTGCAACCACGCCGAACGTCTCATCACGACTCCCGACGCGATTGTTCTAGCCGCAGCGTCTGCTGAGTCTAGCGCGGCCTGTAAAGAGGTCTTGGCCACTGCCATTCCCTCATCCACCAGGGCCTTGAACTCCTGATGCGCGTCAGATGGGAGGGAGTCCTTAAACTTGGCGACTGATGCCCAAGAGTTAAAATTGTGCCTGTTTAGAATCGCCTGCTGATTGGCGATCCTCAGTTGAAGGCCCCCCGAAGAATAGACTTTTCTCCCGAACAAGTCCAATCTCTTGGCTTCCTTGCCCTTGGGGGCAGGAGCTTGCTGGCCATGCCGCTCCTTTTCATTGACCGCCGAGACCACCAAAGAACAGGGGGATGGATGCAGAAAGAGGAAGTCAAACCCTCTAGATGGGGCGAAGTATTTCCTCTCCACTCCCTTTGCAGTTGGAGCACTGGAGGCCGGTGTTTGCCACACCGTCTTATAGTTGGACTGTACTGTCCGTATAATGGGGAGTGCGACTCTGGAGGGGCCCTCTGGGCTCAGGATATCGACCATGGGGTCATCCTGCTCTACAGTCTCCTCCGCTTGCAAGCCCAGATTGAGGGCTACCCGGCGAAGCAGGTCTTGGTGTGCCCGGTGGTCAATCGGGGGAGGGCCGGACACCAGTGTGCCCGCTACCGCCTCATCTGGCGAGGAGGAAGAGGTCGGGGCCTTCTGCCCATCCTCATTGTCCTGTAAACCTGCGTCAGCCAATTGTTCCTCTGTGGCCTGACCCGCAACGTGGGATTGGGACAGTACCGTACTCTGTGCCGAGTCCACTCCTTCCCGCTCCGGTGGTCTAGAGACCGTTGTCTCCCTATACGATTGCGGGCGGTGCCGCGGGGAGCGGGATCGGTACCGGGATGGCCCGGATCTCGAGGCTCTCGATGGGGGCCCTTGTTGGTGGTAGGCCCAGGGTGTCCAGAATGGCCATTGGCTCGGCTGGCCCCATTGGGACTGACCGTAGTCCCTGTTGTCCTGTGACCTATGGGCATACCCGCCGTATCGGTCTGAGTCAGTCCCCGAGACCACTGACGGTGATCTGGAAGGCCACGGTGGCGCCGTCGGATGGTGCCGGTCTGGTCTTGGGGAGTAGCGCCTCCGCGACCAGGATCTGGAACGGTGCCTTGCCGACCTGGACCGGTACCGGTGATCTCGGGACCGGGAACGGCTACGGCTGGTCGGCCTCGGGTAACGAACCGCCGATGCTTCGCTGTGCCGACTCATGCTTGGTTGCTGAGTCGGTGCCGACCGTTTGCTGAAGCCCGACTGCTGAGGTGCTTCCTGCGCCGAGGGCAACCGGGAGTCCACCGAGGCGGAGCTCAACCGGGACCGGTCCCTGGAACGGTGCCGGGACGGCGACCGTGATGGGCGCACCATCGCCGGCTTGCCTCTGCGCGGCAGCATAGGCGGGGCGCCTTCAGCGTGTGCCGGGGCCTCGACGGACAAGGCAATGAGGTCCTTAGCTGCCTCAAACGTGTCCGGAGTGGAGGGCTGTTCCACTAGCTCCTCCAGCCCTTCCTCCTCGCTCGACGCGCCCATCCCGGGGCTCGACGGGCCCTTCGGCGCCGGAGCCACTACCGGGGTCCGTGTTGGGGCCGTATCGGCCTTAGGGGCACTCGAGGTCTTTACCGGTGCCGCCCTCTTGTGCGGGGAGCGACCTCGGGCCTTAGGTTGGCCCTTCACTTTCGCTGGCGAAGACGATCGGCGTCGTGTATTTCCCCGCTGGGTCGGTGCCACGGTCTTCGGATGACCCACCGGCGCCGGTTCTCGCACCGAGGCAGGGGCACTCCGCACGGAGGTAGACGGTGCCGTCGAAGTGGAGGGCTGTAACGCCGTCTCCATGAGCAGCTGCTTAAGGCCGAAGTCCCTCTCTTTTTTAGTTCTGGGCTTAAAAGCCTTACAGATCTTGCAGCGCTCTTTCTGGTGAGCCTCCCCCAGGCAACGAAGACACGAAGCGTGGGGGTCGCTCAATGGCATGGGCCTACGGCATGTGGCACAAGCCTTGAAGCCTTGGGCGTGTGGCATACCCCACCGCCCGGTGCCGGTGCCGGGGCTGAACAAACAACCCCGGCAGGAACTTTAAGTACTCTAATGAGCTGTTAACTACTGACTAAACACTACAACAACTAACTGATAACTGTTAGACTCTAATTGACTATTGCTAAGGGACACTCTCAGACGAGAGACAGAGTTGTTCCAACGCCGCCACGGACGGTAAGAAGGAACTGGAGTGGTCGGGTTGGCAGGGATATATATACCCTGGAGCGGGGCGCCGCTCTGGCGGGAAGGGGGGGGCCCGCCAGCCCGCCAGGAGCCGCTAAGGGAAAAAGTTTCCGACGTCCGTGCACGCGGCGCGCGTACACCTAATGTGTAATGGACGTGAACAATCACTCGAAGAAGAACTCATGATTTGCTGATCATCATTGTCCTGGTAAAATACGTGTAGCAACATTGTATGTAAAGTTATGGAATTTTACTGTGTGATATTGCTGGGACATGTTCCAACATGTTCAGGAGGGCAGTCACAAACCAGTTTTCCAGAGACAAAAGGCTAGTCAGTGCCTCAGCCACGAGTCAATTAGATCAAACGGACCATACCCTGATTAAGTGGCCAAGAGAGGGTGAGCAAAAATCTACATCTTCAACAAAGAAACAGCTTGAGGTTCCTGTCCACACAGACTTTGTCTTCCGCACCTCAGCTGAAGAGGATTATTGGGCAAGAAAAGAGAGCAAGGGTCCCAAATCATCTCTCCCTTACTCTCTACATACGGCATCATCAACACCTGAGGAACAAAGGAAGCAGCACTAGGTCAAGTGGGAGAGATCTTGACTGAAAGAGGCTCAGCCAGTAAGACTGCTGGAACATGTGGTGAGAGAGACCTTTGCTTTGTCTTCACTTAGCTTAAGGTAGGTGTTAGTTGCATTTTACCTTTTATCTCCTTGTTGCCAATTCTGAGTTGTATGCCTCATTACTTGTAGTTACTTAAAATCTCTCTCTGTGTAGTTAATAAATTTGTTTTATCTAAACCAGTGTGTTTGGACTGAAGTGTTTGGGAAGCGCCATTTGAGATAACGAGATTTGTGCATATCATTTTCTATTAATAAAGTGATAGACTTTATATGAGATTGTGTTGTCCAGGTCAGGGGTGGGCAGTACAAAATGCACATTTCTGGGGTAAATTACAGGACTGGGAGTTTGCTGGTGTTGCCCTATAGTGTAATTCATGAGTGGCTGGCTATAACATTCACACAGTATAATTGGGAGTGATTTACATGCTGGAGGCTGTGTGTGAGCAGACCAACAAAGCAGTATAAAAGACACCCTAGGCTGGAGAATTGAAGGGACACAGCTGTCCATCAGTCCAGTTTGTACCCTAGGTAACGTCACACCCTCGCTCCTCCCCCATCACATCCTGGCTCCTCCCTTCCCTGACACCCAGGAGAGCTAGGAGTAGGGTGACCAGACAGCAAGAGTGAAAAATCAGGACAGGGGTAATAGAAACCTATATAAGAAAAAGACCCAAAAATCGGGACTGTCCCTATGAAATCGGGACATCTGGTCACCCTAGCTAGCAGGGAGCATTCCCTTGTTTTGTCTAGTACCAAGGATTGCTATTGTGCCTGTCCCATGCACAGGACACAAGGGATTATGGAGAGAAGGCTCCCAACACCCTCATCACCGCTGCACAATCTGACCCTTATTTTACGAGAAGCAAAGCAACTACCACTTGGAAAAATATAAAGTCACACAGCATAAAGGTGGACACAGTTACCTTCTTTACATGGTAGTAGCATGTCACTAAAAAAAAAAAAAAAAAAAAAAAGTCAACAGAAAAAGTCTCTCTTCTGCTTCTAGCAAGGGCTATTTTCCCCCCCACGACCACAATCTAGTCTTTGACCTTTTTTTCCAAAGGTCATCGCATAAGCAGTTGTCCACAGCCACTACCCCAGCCCACAAACCGACTGCCATCCTGCAGGCATGAGGAGGCCTGTCCCACCTTCCCCGCTCAGTCTGGCTGCATCTACACTGAAGATTTTGTCTAGTTCTTCCATAGCTAAAGTGAACTAGCCCAGGAGGAGTGTTAGTATAGAGCTGTGGCTGACATTTTACTACCAAATGGTCTAGGGACACTAACTGCACCATTGCTGCTGCTACACCAGCAATGCACTTTAGCATGAGTCTGTGACACGCTACAATCTCCTAACAGGCTTGTAATATCATTGGCAATGCCCAGATGCTCTGGTGTATGCAAAGCTAGAGAGACTTCATCTGGGCTTCATTCAAAACCATTACAGACACTGGAAAGACTCCAGCTGTCTTCAATGGGATTTGTATCAGGCCCTGTATTTGCAAACTTACAAGAGAGACTTATGGAAATTTAATAACAAACCATAAATCCTAAGTCTGCAGAAAGCCACTTTAAAAACAAATTCAGCTTTGCATAGTGCCTTTCAAAATGGATCCATTTATTCAAGTAGATTTTTAATACAACACAGTTTCCAGCAAGCGATAATGTTTTCTACCTACCAAGGAGTGTTAACTTAGTCTCAAGCTTCATGGTAGATTCAAGCAGCAGCTCTTCCTTATTGTCAATACTGGTTTCTGCTAAAAAATGACTATTTAACCACTCAGCATATTCTGCATCACTCATCACCTGTGGAGGAAGAGGGGGAAAAAAACACAGAGATCAAAGCCTCCGCTCTACTCACTGCTTGAGCTATACAACCTCTGAGGTTTTAGTTTACAGAGAGGTTTGGGCAAATTTCTTTCCCTTTCATTACTGCTGAACTATAATTTGAATTTCTGGGCAGCTCTGAATCCAAAATGAAACTCAGCTGAAACGTCAAAATGACATTTCACATTCAAACTACGCAACACTGTCAGCTGTACATGGTCTGAAAGTGAAGCCATAAAATTGGCCCAGGTTCACCGGGATTTGTAATGAACCCCCAAACTGGGCAAGTCTCATATGTTTTGTGAACATTTCCCTAACCCTACTCACCTCCCACATGTCTTACTCAGAAAACCAGGTTAACTATTTGCTAATCACAATTTTATGGATAAAGTTGTAAACATTAAGCGGTCTGACATCCTCCAATGCCACCAGCTATGACTGTTAAAAGTGAAGTTATGCAGTAGCACAGGTCAAATTACTGATCTCTCTTTGATCACACAAAATTAAATAAAATTCTAGTGCTGATATGCAAGCATTTGTTTAGAAGTAGTGATGTATGTCTCAGAGCTATAGCACTTCACCTTCCAGAGAAAGTATGTCATTTCATGAACTATCATAAATCTCTTCACAAGTTACCTTTTTAGCTATACACAATGTGCGCAGTCCTCTTCTGGCATAATCATCCAAGTGTTTCTGAGTTCTCTCCTTAATCGTCTTTTGGTCCATTTCTGATTTATCATCTGAAATTTTTAAAAAAAGGGAAGTAAAATATGCATTGTTGACATTTACTTATTGACAGACTTTCAAAAGAGGTCTAAAAATAAAAATAAAACTAGTATTATTTTAACTTTTAAATCGATCTTTATATTTGCAAACCATATTCAGGTCACATGTTTGGTGACCGTACCAGGATGTCTTGCTCTGTCAAGGGGTTAGCAGGGAGATGATTAAAAGGACACTCTTCAGATCAAATCAGACCAAAAATCGAAGGGTGGGATTTGCAAAAGTACTCTGTATTGGGCTAACTCTTCTCCCACTTAAATCAATGGTAAAACTCCCTTTGATTTCAATGGGAGAAAAGTAAGGGCAACACAGCACTTTTAGAAAATGCCCACCCTGAGTTTTCTCAAATCTAAAATATATCAGAATTTTTTTCTTGATTAAAAATAAAAATAATGATAACAACAACAACAACAATAAACAGATATTTATCACTGACTCATATAGTTAAGACGACATGTTTTCTTGTCCTCAATGACCTTCAATAAAAAGCAGTTGGTGTTTTCCATTCCATGTAAATTAATCATGATAGTGCAACAGCAAACAAGAAATTGTACTACAGAAGTCAATGTTTCCTGTTGCAGAGTCCAAAAGTGTCTGCCACATAAACAGGCACAAGTAAAAGGTGCCACAGAACTCTACAGACACAGGCTAGAGTTCATATATCAGGTGACAACATTTAATATTAGGTTTTTCTTCCAGCTGAGAATAGTCCACTTTAATTGTTTTGTCTCGTTAGAGTTGGTATGGCAACCCACATCTTTTCTCTGTATACATCTTCCTACTGTATTTTCCACTCCATGCATCTGATGAAGTGGGTCTTAGCCCATGAAAGCTTATGCCCAAATAAATTTGTTAGTCTCTAAGGTGCCACAAATACTCCTGTTCTTTTAACATCTAATATTATAAGTTCTATCTGAGAACTCAGAACTATTGACATAAAGAAAAAGTGGACATGGTCTAACTCCAATATAGTGTATTTCATACGTTCATTAATAAGATGTGTTACTATCATAATAGGGGGTCCAAATTCAGAACAATACTTGAGCAGGTGCTTTGTTGTAAGCACAGCAATAGCCCCATTGTCTTCAATGGGTGTACATATGTGCTTAAAGTTCAGCTGTGTCTATTTATTTTGCTGAATTGAGATCTTGAACCCCAATTTTCCTATCTTTCTTGGGTGTCTGTAAAGCACCTGTCACACACCTAAGGAATAAATAACTAGATATTTCTGTGGGAGCACAGGAACCAGGGAACTGTTGACTGAGGTAGGTCTGTTAGTTATTTACCTTCTTTTATATGTCATTCCAAAAAATTTTTATTCAACTAATTACTCTTGTGAGATACAAAGATGAAACCAAGAGCTGACAAAGTTCTGTACGTACCGGCAGATCCAGTCCACAACAAATCCATAATGACCGAGTCTGCACCTTTCGTGTACACCACCACTTTGTTGGAGAGCGGATGTCTAACTACTACTGACATTCTTTTTCGTACTGAGTCAAAAGGCAAAATGTGCAAAAGCTGAAATGTCAAAGATCCCAAAGCAGCCAGGTCCACAGTAACTTGATCAGGAGTCCTAGACTGTAAAGTGCATTTGTAAGCCTTGGCAGCATGAACTAGTGCAGCTTCATCAGGGCTCTCAGCCTCATAACACAGCTTAGTTATAGATTGTTCAAGAGATGATCCAGCATCACAGTGCTCACTGCCTGCAGCTACGTCCACTCTGTCTAGTGGTCCAAGTGGAGGTACTTTGGCGCATTGTGGGCTATCAGTAGCCTGAGGTTCATTAACTGCTTGGGACACTCCTTCTATAGCAGGTGAAGCCAGCTTCACTCTGAAAATAGATAGTTTGCTCACAAAAGTATTAGGGCTCTCAGATGATGACTCTTTTGCACTTGGAACTGGTGATGAACTCAGCCTTCGGACTGACAACCTCTGGAACATCTGTTTTATTTCCTCAAGGGATTTAATAGGCATTCTACCTAGTGAAGATAGTCTCATCTGCAACAGAATTAAAAATCAGCAAAAACATTTATATGTGTGCTGAAACAATTTCATTTAGTAATGGAGGTATTTTATTTCAGCAAGGATATTTTTCTTTATATATCGCTTATTTAAACTTCAATGTTGATTTTTTGGACTTAAATTTTGTATGTGTGTGTTATATATATTATATATATATAACCATATAATTCTATTAAATAAATTCAGTCAAACCCATAGGTAATTAGATTCCAAGCACATCAACTGTAAACACACTTCAGATTTGTAAAATTACACTCATTCCAAGTCTGATTAATGACTGTGGTCCATTTCTAGAATTTGGACCAATAATGAAATAAATAGCATGACTTACTTTCTAATTTTTTTAATTTCACAGCAAATGGACTTAAAGTTTTATTCTGCTTATTCTCAATCAATCAGATGCGTGCAAGGATTAAACATGCCCCACAAAAAAGGTGACAATAATCACCTAAAAATAACTTTTAGAAATAAAATCCTTTAGAAGCACTTTTCTTATTATTTGGACTTACACAGAAAAAAATAATACAAAATGCTCGGTTTAATATATTGGACACTGATCAGAACAGTACTACAATTAATAGCTTACATCTATTGCAAACAGCTAATGTCTTGTGGTTATAAAGCACTCTGAAGAAAAACACTACAAAGAACTATGGAATTTATTTTACTATTTAAAATGTTTAGCATATTTTCCATCTGTGAATTAGGTTAGAGTGATTGGATAGGAGTTTTTTGTATTATTGCTTGGGGGAAATAAGCAATTTTTTCCATCAACCATTTTTTGAATGCAGCAGCAAAGCCAAATTCACAAATATGACATTCTAAAGATCTGCATCCTATTATAGGTTTGAAACCCTGCAATTTAGCAAGAGGAACAAGTTTTCAATTAAGTGACATTTACTTACAGTAAATCACATGCTTTCTGTGGGAAGTTCAACCCTAACCTCTTCTAAAATAAGGTTACTCAGAGGTTAAATTAGATTTAATTTTTTTTAAAAAACAGTGAGTTCCAGTTAATAACAAAGTGATAAATTATTACTGAAAAGAAGAAGATCATTACCCACAAAATAGCGGTTGTGCCTTAGCAATGCATCCAAGCTGCCATATCTAGGTACATTTTTATTATTATTATTATTATTATTACAGTATAAAACTGAAAAGCAGGCTCTCCCTAGCTTTGTAGTAATGCCAGGAGGCAGCTACAGTTTGCTATATACCACATTTTTCATACTGGATGGGGCATTAAAATCAGGAATTTTATTGGTGAATAGGTGTAAAATGGCAAATCCAATTTAATCTTAGAGTTCCTCTTGTACAAGATAAGTATAAAGTAGGGCTGTCAAGTGATTAAAAAAATTAATCGCATGATTAAATAATAGAATACCATTTATTTAAATATTTTTGGATGTTTTCTACATTTTAAAATATATTTATTTTAATTACAAACACAGAACCCAGTGTACAGTGCTCTTTATATTTATTTTTGATTACAAATATTTGTGCTATAAAAAACAAAAGAAATGGTATTTTTCAACTCATCTTATACAAGTACTGTAATGCAATCTCTATCATGAAAGTGCAACTTACAAATGTAGATTTTCTTTATTACATAACTGCACTCAAAAACAAAACAATGTAAATCTTTAGAGCCTACCAGTCCACTCAGTCCTACTTCTTGTTCAGCCAATCGCTAAGACAAAACAAGTTTGTTTACATTTACAGGAGCTAATGCTGCCTGCTTCTTGTTTACAGTGTCACCTGAAAGTGAGAACAGATGTTCGCATGGCACTGTTGTAGCTGGTGTTGCAAGATATTTACGTGCCAGATGCGCTAAAGATTCATATGTCCCTTCATGCTTCAACCACCATTCCAGAAGATGTATCCATGCTGATGATGGGTTCTTCTCGATAACAATCCAAAGCAGTGCAGACTGACGCATGTTCACTCTCATCATCTGAGTCGGATGCCACCAGCAGAAGGTTGATTTTCTTTTTTGGTGGTTCGGGTTCCGTAGTTTCCATGAGTGTTGTTCTTTTAAGCCTTCTGAACGCATGCTCCACACCTCATCCCTCTCAGATTTTGGAAGGCACTTCGGATTCTTAAACCTTGGATTGAGTGCTGTAGAAATCTCACATTGGTACCGTCTTTGTGTTTTGTCAAATCTGTAGTGAAAGTGTTCTTAAAATGAACACGTGCTGGGTCATCATCCAAGACTGCTATAATAGGAAATACATGGCAGAATGAGGGTAAAACAGAGCAGGAGACATATAGTGCTGTTCTCCTCCAAAGAGTTCAGTCAAAATTTAATTAATGCATGCTTTTTTTAATAAGCGTCATCAGCATGGAAGCCTGTCCTCTGGAATGGTGGCTGAAGCATGAAGAGGCATATGAATGTTTAGTATATTTGGCACATAAATACCTTGCAATGCCGGCTACAAAAGTGCCATGCAAATGACTGGTCTCACTTTCTGGTGACACTGTCAATAAGAACAGGGCAGCATTATCTCCCCTAAATTTAAACAAACTTGTTTGTCTTCGCAATTGGCTGAACAAGAAATAGGACTGAGTGGACTGGGAGGCTCTAAAGTTTTACATTGTTTTGTTTTTGAGTGCAGTTATATAACCAAAAAAAATTTCACTTTTGATATAAAATTATTCTGCTTAACTGCTAGGGGGCACATTTGTCATGTACACATGGAAGATATACAGCACAGCTATAGCTATGTCTTAACTCAGGAAGTTCCTTCGAGAGGAAATGTTGCCAAACTCCAAACCTGGAGACAATGGACCTCTCTGTGCCTGCGTCCTGTAGATAGCTAACCACTTAATTTGCAAAATAAGCAAGGAGGAGGGGGCAAATAAATGAATAAGGGGTCATAAGAGGGGCAGATACATGTAGCTTGCTAATTATGTATGGTAATGATGGCAAATTTTGGCCAATCATAGAGCGATAGATTATCATGAGCAACTGCATATAATGCTTTGGTGTAAGTGTTTTCTTTGTTCTTGCTGACTTATGAGCTCGAACCCAATTGCAATTGAAATAAACGGATCGCCCCTCCCGGGGCTCCTTGCTTGGCTAGCTGTGTCCGTCTCTCCTTATTCCTCAGCTGGAACGGATAGAAATTTCTATGACAGTTTTGGCGACCACGAAGGGACATCTCCAGCTCGGAACCGCTCCGGGGCCCCTCCCTCGAGAAGGGCCAGTGCGCGCTGAGGTGAGTTTACTTTGGGAGTTGGCCCCTGGCAGGGACAATAAGGAGGACTCAGAGACGGACCAGAAGCAACGAGACAGATCGCGTTGGAAGAGGCCTCATCAGGAGACGGGTAAATTGTCTCTGTTTTATGTTATGTGTACACGGGGGTCTTAGACCCAACGGTTTCCTTGGGACAGCCTCGGTGAAATTACTGGGACATCCGTCTGGCAGTTAAACACTTTTAGAGTGCCGGCCCAGTATAAAAACAAGTTTCCGATGACAGGAGATTACCCAGACAGGAACAGAGGCTGACTGTGGATGGTGGAGAACTGAAGCAGGAAATTTAGGAGTCAGTCAGTCAGACCTGACATGGGAAATTGTCAGGGGAAATTCAATGCGGGCACACTTCTGGGATGTGTTCTCAGGAATTGGGGAAGACTTCGCCTCAAAACCTTGAGAACCATCCTGGAAGATTTAAGACCAGAACAAATGAATTATCTGTATTTGTTTTATAGCGCTGCTCCCATTTGCAAAGATAAAGAGTGCACTCATGTTACAACAAACTAAACCTCCTCCTTACCAGCAGTGTAGAGTAGGGGAAGATGATTATAGACCTGTTCCCCCATCAGCTGAGTCCTCAACCCCTTCCCATTCAGGTAAATCGGTTGGTCCCAGGAACCACCTCTGCACCAGTGTAGGATCTGCCTCTAACCCTATCCCGACCCCGAGCCACATTGTATCCTGATCTACCAGTGGCCTATAATACTTGAAGCCACGTTCGCAGGCGAAGTCTGCCCGACTCCTTGACTGGCTCATGGAGTTAGTCTCCCGAGTGTGTTCCTGGAGATGTCAATTTCGAGCTCATTAAACAAGAAGGACAGGACTCTCCGGCACTTCAATTGCCCTTAAAACAGTACCCTGTTCATACCGGAGAGGGTCAGGTTGTTAACCGCTATGTCCACACTCCTTTCTCTATCAGTGACCTACTGAATTGGAAGATTACTACCCCAAAAGGTCAGGGACGACCCAGAATCTGTACATAGGACATTGAAAGAAAGGAAACAAGTGCTCAGTCGAGCTCAGGAGTCTATAGGTGATTTACCCCCACCGTCCCCAGGACCGAATGCCCTTACAGCAGGAGATGTAACTGGGGGTGATCCTAACTGAGATTACAACAATGCTGGAGAACAACAGAAGTTAACCTCTTTAAACGGAATTAAGAAGGCTGGGCAGAGGACTACTAATTGGAGTAAAGTAACTTTTGTCCATCAAGGCCCAGATGAACACCCCTCAGACTATTATGAAAGACTGATGAAAGCTACTAGGTTGTTTGGGGGTCTAGATCCCGAAGCAGAGGCAAATATGCCAGTGATAAGAGGATTGGATTGTTTAAAGACCAGGCTGCAAAATATATAAGGTGGAGATTAAATTATGTGGAAAATTTGCAGGGATACCTCTCTCTCTCTCTCTCTCAGATAGTGGCTATTGCCACCAGAGTGTTTAACAGGTGAGAAGCCCAACGAAATGCTGAGAGGGTGAAGGAAGAAAAAAAAGGAAATATAAGAACGTTGGTGGCTGTATTGAAGGGAGCAGAGCCTGGTGTCGGCAGAAGCCGAGGAAGAGGATAAGGGTTCGTTAGTATAGTGGGACCCAGTAAAGGGGGGTCCAGAGGACTTTTAATTTGTTATTACTGTCATCAAGAAGGGCACATAAAGAGACATTGTAGACTGAGAGCCCAGGGACAAATTAACACCTTGAGGAGGTTTAAGAAGGGCCAAGGTCCAGCTTGGGCACCGCCTAATCAACCCTTCCAGAGGATGATGCAGGATGGGGACTTTACGACTGATGGGATGAAGGGGGTTCCACGTTGTTATGTTGCCCAGTGTTTTCCTTATCCCGCAATGATCCCCTAGTTCCTTTGATGATTGGAAGAAAACAATATGATTGCTTATTAGACACAGGAGCCATCCTTTCCACCCTTACTGATTTGGACCTTCCTAAAAGTGGCAAAATTTAACGTGTTATGGGAATTGAAGGAAATCCTTTTCGTTGTCAGATTTCCAAACCTTTAAGCCTACACATAGGGTCCCTGTCTGAGGAACATGCCTTCCTACTTACCCAAGGACCAACCAGTTTATTGGGATGTGATTTGCTGTGCAAACTCTGGGCTACTATTCATTGCTCTGACCAAGACATTCTTTTGAGCCTGTCAGATGACTCTGTCATCCCCTTGATGGCTCTAATGAATCCCAAAACTCCTTCATATTTCGCAATGCTCCCCAGGGAGTTGGAAAATGCTGTCCCACCTTGGGTATGAGGAACAAAAAACACTGACGTGGGATTACTAAAGTCAGCTGAGCCAGTTTGGATACGTGTTAGGACAGACATGGACCCCCCTTGCATTCCCCAATACCCTCTCCCATGAGAGGCAATAAAGGGACTGACTCCCTTAATTGAGTCATTTTTAGGGGTCATCCCAGATATCATGGGGGCATCTCCCTCAGGGGTATGTGGAATCCCCCGCTATATTTTCAGCTGTGTTGAATAAAGATTTACAAGATGTAATTCTCCCAGGACAGTCCATGTTGCTTTTGTATGTGGATGATCTTTTATTATGCTCAGAAACACAAGAAGTTAATAAGCAGGACTCATAGAGCTTTTATGTGCCTTAGCAATGAAAGGACACAAGGTGTCACGCTCAAAGATTCAATATTGCTCACAGGAGATGAAATATTTAGGGCACATACTAAAACCAGGAAAGAGAAGCCTTGCTCAGGAAAGAGTAAGTGCCATTTTAAATGTACCCCAGCCCAAGACAAAGAGACAGTTAAGGGGGTTCCTTGGCATGGCAGGATTCTGCAAGTCCTGGATTCCTGAGTATGCGGAAATGTCAAAACCACTAGTGCAGATGACCACTAAGGATGAACCTGACCCAGTGAAATGGACTAAAGATGCTACCAAATCTTTTGAAAGTATCAAGACAGCCCTTGCATCGGCACCTATCTTGGGATTCCCGGATTATAGGAAACCTTTTACCTTATTTGTTCATGAAAGGGCAGGGGTGGCCTCTGGTATTCTTACGCAAGCGTTAGGATCACAGCAACGGCTTGTGGCCTATTTTTTAGCACTACTGAATCCTGTTGCAAGAGAAGCAGTAGAATGTTAAAGCCCTAGCTGCTGCAGCTTTGTTAGTTGAGAAAGCTCAACAGTTGGTACAGGGACATCACCTAGTGGTAAAAGTTCCACATGCTGTTACTCTCCTTCCAAATTAACGAAATGCCCAACCTTTCACTAATAAAAGATTAACCAGAGGATTGGTGGATGGTGTAGATCTTGCCTGGACTGAAACTTAAATTCATTCAAAAGGAAACCCCTAAATAGGATCCCCAGCGCGGGCGCGATGCTTGTTGGCCGACCGGCAAGGCCAACCCGAAGTAGATGACTACAGGGCAGCCAAGGTCCTAAACGACTGATATCAGTTTTCGATGGATATAGAAGATTGGACTGTATTATTTGGATTAACATTTAGTGCTCTTTTTTCTTTTATATGGTGGTATTTTAACCTGTTGTGAAAATGTTTCCTCTGTTGATTTTGTTGTTTTTCCCTTCCCTTTCTTATGGCCATAATAATTTCATTACATTTAGCCATGTGGTGAGGAACAGAATCCCAGAATGGAGGAATGACTCATGCTGGGTGTGCACCTTGGTGCCTCCCGATGCGGAATGAGGACTTTCTTTCCTTCCTATCCCTTTGATGGCTGCAAATATTACTCATTCAAAGGTGTATGTTACTCCCCATCAGACTATGACTCATACTTGGCAACAAGAAGGTATAAGCCCTAACTCCGGGTATTTGTTAACCTTCAAGGCGCAGGGTGAGTGGTGTCTCCTGGGAAATGGGCTAGGCCTGTTTTTAGGGAACAGTACTTGCAAATACTATGTGGGCCCAGATGGTGATGGAGAGTGGGTTACTCCCCTTAGTTATTGTTTTGACACCACTGACGACATTAACCACAAGGGTGTCTGCGCCAATAGTGTTTGTATGAAAGCTGCACTATGGTATGAGAAAACTCCGATGGACAATGTCTGTATGCAGGCAGAAATGTAGAGACTGAGACATCTCCTCGAAGCACGGGCCTATTGGGTTTATGGGACGTTATACATCCCTGTTACAAAAAGCGTTGGGAGCGACATGGGATACTCCTCCCGGCCCTGTTCCAGCAGGGTTCGGTTCTTACTGGGTGTGTGAGAATAAAGCGTATCATACCCTTCCAGTACACTTCTCAGGTTCTTGTTATCTTGCCTGGTTGTTACCCCCACTTGTATTGTAAAGCAATTACATAAAGGCAAGTTTAGACATGTAAGGGATACTAGCAAACCTCAAACTGAATAGGATGCAGCCCTTGAACCAATGACATGGACAACATTCCCTAATAATCGCAGACTTAGGAGAGGGGTTATAAGACTCCAGGGTATTTTATAAATTATGGCTAATGAAACTGCTACAATAGTTACAAGTCAAGCCACTGAGCTTAAGCAACTTAGACAGTTAGCTTTACAAAATCATACAGCTTTAGATTTTTTTTGGCAGCTCAAGGAGGAACTTGTGCCCTCATAGGCCAAGAGTGTTGTGTATTTGTAAACAACACCTATAAAGATACCTTTGACGGAGCAGCCCACTTAAGAGACATCGTCTGAGACAAGTCTGCTGAAGGTAGCTGGACACGATTGGTTTGATGGTTTATTCTCCTGGTTCCCTTCCTTAACAGGCTGGTTAAAGGGACTCCTGAAAGGAGGTGTTATGATTTTACTGATGATTGTGTTTATTTTTTTGTGTGAGTTTAAACTGTCCATGTGCAAATTGTCTAAATGTGCTAGGACAACTAGCAAATCGAAGGGGATATTTCTCTCTTTACAAGAAAGACGGGTTTTGGCAAAGGAGGAAACCACGCCAGATGCTGATATTCTGACCCCTACATATTTGCTGTAACACTCCTACTGCTGTGAAAAGTGTGATCATAAGCCCATTATATGGGTCATGATCAAAGGGGGGGGAAATTGATATAAAATTATTCTGCTTAACTGCCAGGGGGCACATTTGTCACGTACACATGGAAGATATACAGCAAAGCTATAGTTATGTCTTAACTCAGGAAGTTCCTTCGAGAGGAAATGTAGCCAAACTCCAAACCTGGAGACAATGGACCTCTCTGCGCCTGCATCCTGTAGATAGCCAACCACTTAGTTTGCAAAATAAGCAAGGAGGAGGGGGCAAATAAATGAACAATAAGGGGTCATAAGAGGGGCAGATACATGTAGCTTGCTAATTATGTATGGCAAATTTTGGCCAATCATAGAGCGATAGATTATCATGAGCAACTGCATATAATGCTTTGGTGTAAGTGTTTTCTTTGTTCTTGCTGACTTATGAGCTCGAACCCAATTGCAATTGAAATAAACGGATCGCCCCTCCCGGGGCTCCTTGCTTGGCTAGCTGTGTCCGTCTCTCCTTATTCCTCAGCTGGAACGGACAGAAATTTCTATGACAGTTTCAAGATAAAGAGATTACACTACAGTACTTGTATGAGGTGAATTGAAAAATACTATATTTTTTGCTTCTCATTTTACAGTGCAAATATTTGTAATAAAAATAATATAAAATGAGCACTGTACACTTTGTATTCTGTGTTGTAATTTATATCAATATATTTGAAAAAGTAGAAAAACATCCAAATATATTTAATAAATTTCAATTGGTATTCTATTAACAGTACGATTAAAACTGATTTATTGTGATTAATTTTTTAAATCACAATTAATTTTTTTGAGTTAATCGCGTGAGTTAACTGAGATTAATTGACAGATGTAGTATAAAGTATTCAAGGCAAGCCTCAGTCACTGGAAACTTTTGCTAGCTGTATGTTATGCATTAACTTACTGGACTGTTCAGTTTCAACTGTACAATAATTCTTTTCCTTCAAGCAAACACGGCAAACCAATGGAGAGGGAAATGACCACTTTTAAATGGCAGTGCCTTGTTTTCTCCCCATGCAAAAAGACTATAGAGAACACATGAAAAGTTATGATATGCTGCAGCAGCCAGAAGTGTGACCACTTGAGTAGCAGATTTTTCTTTCTTACCTTTTGACGTGGTTGGTTAGGAGCTGAAACTATCACAGTATTACAGATTGCCAGAGCAAGAAAGAAGTCGGTAATATATACTGTCTCCAAGGATGGCTGTCTGTCAGTTTCTTCTGATTGTGCATATGAATGACAGGTAATTTGATTAAATTTCTCCATGAGCTTTGCATCTGGAACAACATCAGTTTCCTGTTGATCAAATAAAATAGATATCCTCTTACCATATAGTTCCAAAAGGTCTGATGTGGTGCCTGGTACAAGACAGTTTCAGTGTTGCAAGACTTTACAATGAATAAAGTTATCTTAGAAGTACCTATAAATAGAATAATCACTTCCCAAAATCCTACTGGCAGCTGCTGCAGGGAAGTTAATCTAAAACTGAAAAAGTAAAACCTACTACAGTTTATAACATCAAGAGATTAGAGAAGTTTGGGCAACTAACAAAGGCTCCATCCTGCTAGATTCGGAGCACTTCTGGGAGAGAGGAGAGCACACCCGGATATATGCAGCATCTCACAGGTGTGGTCAACACTTTGCAGGAGCAGGTCCTTAATCACAGATAGGTTTCAGTGCATGATAATTCAAAGGACCATAGGAACTGACATACTGGATCAGACACACAGTCCATCTAGACCAGTATCCTGTCTCCAACAATGGTTGGCACCAGATGCTTCTGAGGAAGATACAAGAACCTCTTCAATAGGCAGACTATAATCTGCTCCTCCTGGAAGTCTTATCGTAATCCCTTGTATATTCTAATATTTCGTTGGCTTTTTTGACCACAGCAGCACATTGAGTAGAGGTCTTTATTAAGTTGGCCACTGATACCCGGGTCTTATTCCTGTATGAGCATTGTTAATTTTGAACCCTAAAGACAGATTTCCACTTCCCCACCACCCTAATTTCATGAGGGCACACCCTTAAATTGTCCCCACCATCCCTTTGCATACCAGAACTCTTTTGTTACCAGCCCTCCTTATGCATCTGGAACTTGGATATTTCTCACAGGGGATGATCTTCACTCTAATTCAGAGGGGCCAGCACCAGGCAGGGCCATCACCATCCTTCCCCTCACCGTGGCTGGAGCCGGGACTGTGTACCCCTGCCCCGCAGCTAGCACTAGAGCCGGGTCTGTGAGTCCCCCTGTGGGGATCAACCTGTTAGACTCCTCCCCACCCCCACTCCCGGGACTCCAGTTGTCATTTCTCCCTGCTACCTAACCCTGCCCCTCGCCCCCCCACCGTTATTTTTAGTAAAGTCACAGACAGGTCATGGGCTCCCATGAACTGTTTGGTGCCCGTGACCTGTCCGTGACTTTTATTAAAAATAACCATGACAGAATCTTAGCCTTACTCATGAACACTTCAGCAGAAATTACATAAAATTGAGCCATCACCTATTTAATGTTACTTTAAGTCTCATTTATAGAGGACATACACAGTGCATGCAGCATTTTTGCTCCCAACGACCTGGCTGAAATACTGCTTACCCACACTAGATATCACCTATTTTTAAAAACCCTCTCAAAGCAACATGGCAAATGCTGATTAAATTTGGTTTATTCATTTCAGCTGGTGCGCTTGTGGAGTTATGCCAGCAAGATTCAATGCAGATGCACTGGTGATCTGAATTATTTAGTAGCACTTGCATTATCTTATACAAACATTAAGAACACTTTTCAAGTGCTTTTATGCACTGCCATGCATAACACACTGTGCGTATCAAATATAGGTCATCAAACAAACAACTGCTTTATAGGCAAGCCCTTTGATCTATCTATCTCAGGTCTGGTCTACACTATGAGTTTAGGTCGACTTTAGCAGCATTAAATCGAATTAAGCCTGGACACGTCCACACGACGAAGCCCTTTTTTTCCCCAACTTAAAGGGCCCTTTAAACCGGTTTCTTTATTCCACCTCCGACGAGGGGATTAGCACTAAAAATCACCTTTGCAGGTCGGATTTGGGGTAGTGTGGATGGAATTCGACGTCATTGGCCTCCGGGAGCTATCCCACAGTGCTTCATTGTGACCGCTCTGGACAGCACTCTCAACTCAGATGCACTGACCACGTAGACATGAAAAGGCCCGCGAACTTTTGAATTTCATTTCCTGTTGCTCAGTGTGGAGAGCATAGGTGACCATGCAGAGCTCATCAGCACAGGTAACCATGATGGAGTCCCAAGATCGCAAAAGAGCTCCATCATGGACCGAATGGGAGGTATGGGATCTGCTCGCCATATGGGGAGATGAATCAGTGCTAGCTGAACTCCGTAGCAGTAAACGAAATGGCAAAATATTAGAAAAGGTCTCAAAGGCCATGAAGGACAAAGGCCATAAGAGGGACGCACAGCAGTGCCGCGTGAAAATTAAGGCGCTAAGGCAAGCCTACCACAAAGCCAGAGAGGCAAACGGAAGGTCTGGGGCAGAGCCGCAAACATGCCGCTTCTACGCGGAGCTGCATGCGATGCTAGGGGGTGCAGCCACCACTACCCCAACCATGTGCTTTGACTCCATCAATGGAGAAATACGCAACAGGGAAGCGGGTTCGGAGTATGAGGAAGATGATGATGAAGACAATGAAGATAGCGCACAGCAAGGAAGCTGAGAAACTGGTTTCCCCAACAGCCAGGATATGTTTATCACCCTGGACCTGGAACCAGTAACCCCTGAACTCACCTAAGGCGTGCTCCCAGACCCTGAGGGCACACAAGGGACCTCTGGTGAGTGTACCTTTGTAAATATTACACATGGTTTAAAAGCAAGTGTGTTTAATGATTAATGATTAATTTGCCCTGGCAATCACGGCCAGTACAGCTACTGGAAAAGTCTCTTAACATGTATGGGGATGGAGCGGAAATCCTCCAGGGACATCTCCAGAAAGCTCTCCTTCATGTACTCCCAAAGCCTTTGCAAAAGGTTTCTGGGGAGGGCTGCCTTATCCCGTCCGCCATGGTAGGATACTTTACCACGCCAGGCCAGTAGCACATAGTCTGGAATCACTGCATAACAAAGCATGGCAGCGTATGGTCCCGGCGTTTGCTGGCATGCAGACAACATCCATTCCTTATCTCTCTTTGTTATCCTCAGGAGAGTGATATCATTCACGGTCACCTGGTTGAAATGGGATGATTTTATTAAGGGGACATTCAGAGGTGCCCTTTCCTGCTCGGCTGAACGTGAATGTTCCCCGCTGTTAGCCACGCGGTGGGGGGGGAGGGGTGAAGTGATCATCCCAGAGAATTGGGAGGAGGGGGGGTAGTTGGGTTTGTGCTGCACGTTAACCCAGAAACCGCAGCCCCTCCTTTTACATTGCAAACCCATTTTAAATGGCCAACCCAATGGGTGCTTGCTATAGGAAATGAGGGCGCTACTGTTTGAAACCATTCCCAAATGTTAAGGAAGGTTAAAAAAGCCAAAAGACTGTGGCTTACCATGGCTGCCTGCAAGCCGAAATCTGTTGCCTGGCACTGCGTGAGTGATCTCTCACACCAAACCGGCAGGCCCTCAATATAAGAGGAAAAATGCGACCTGGTAATGAAAGCACATGTGCTGTGTAATGTGAACAGCAAAATTTAACATGAAAGAGTGTACCCATAGTTCTCTAAAATGTGTCTTTTTAACTACCACCTCTCCCTTCTCCTCCACCAGCTGCAAATGTTTCTCCTTCGCAAAGGCTAGTGAAGATTAGAAGGAGAAAACGGCGGACTCGGGATGATATGTTCTCGGAGCTCCGGATGTCCTCCCATGCTGACAGAGCACAGCAGAATGCATGGAAGCAGACAATGTCAGAGTGCAGAAAAGCACAATATGAATGAGAGGAGAGGTGGCGGGTTGAATCGCGGGCTGAAGAGAGCTAGTGGCGGGCTGAAGAGGATAGGTGGCGTCAGCTTGGTGACAGAAGGCAAGAGTCGATGCTCCGGCTGCTGGAGAATCAAACTGATATGCTCCAGCGTATGGCTGAGCTGCAGGAAAAGCAGCAGCAGAGACCGCCACTACAGCCCCTGTGTAACCAACAGCCCTCCTCCCCAAGTTCCATAGCCTCCTCACCCAGACGCCCAAGAACACGGTGGGGGGGGCCTCTGGCCACCCAGTCACTCCACCCCAGATGATTGCCTGAGCATCGGAAGGCTGGCCTTCAATAAGAGTTAAAGTTTTAAACTGCAGTGTGTCCTTTTCCTTCCCTCCTCCCCCACCCATCCCGGGCTACCTTGGCAATTATCCCCCTAGTTGTGTGATGAATTAATAAAGAATGCATGAATGTGAAGTAACAATGACTTTATTGCCTCTGCAAGTGGTGCTAGAAGGGGGGAGGGGAGGGCGGAGTGGTTAGTTTACAGGGAAGTAGAGTGAACCGAAGGGGCGGAGGGTTCATCAAGGAGAAACAAACAGAAGTTTCACACCATAGCCTGGCCAATCACAAAACTCGTTTTCAAAGCTTCTCTGATGCGCACTGCGCCCTGCTGTGTTCTTTTAACCGCCCTGGTGTCTGGCTGCGCGTAATCAGCGGCCAGGCGACTTGCCTCAACCTCCCACCCCGCCATAAATGTCTCCCCCTTACTCTCACAGATATTGTGGAGCGCACAGCAAGCAGCAATAACAATGGGGATATTGGTTTCGCTGAGGTCTATCTGAGTCAGTAAGCTGCGCCAGCACGCTTTTAAACGTCCAAATGCACATTCCACCACCATTCGGCACTTGCTCAGCCTATAGTTGAACAGGTCCTGAGTATCGTCCAGGCCGCCTGTGGACGGCTTCATGAGCCATGGCATTAAGGGGTAGGCTGGGTCCCCAAGGATAACGATAGGCATTTCAACATCCCCAACGGTTATTTTCTGGTCCAGGAAGAAAGTCCCTTCCTCCAGCTTTCGAAACAGACCAGAGTGCCTGAAGATGCGAGCATCACGTACCTTTCCTGGCCATCCCACGTTGATGTTGGTGAAACGTCCCTTGTGATCCACCAGGGCTTGCAGCACCATTGAAAAGTACTCCTTGCGGTTTACGTACTCGGTGGCTTGGTGCTCCGGTGACAAGATAGGGATATGGGTTCCGTCTATCGCCCCACCACAGTTTGGGAATCCCATTGCAGCAAAGCCATCCACTATGGCCTGCACGTTTCCCAGAGTCACTATCCTTGATATCAGCAGGTCTTTGATTGCCCTGGCAACTTGGATCACAGCAACCCCCACAGTAGATTTGCCCACTCCAAATTGATTCCCGACTGATCTGTAGCTGTTTGGCGTTGCAAGCTTCCACAGGGCTATCGCCACTCGCTTCTCCACTGTGAGGGCTGCTCTCATCCTGGTATTCTGGCACTTCAGGGCAGGGGAAAGCAGGTCACAAAGTTCCATGAAAGTGCCCTTACGCATGCGAAAGTTTCGCAGCCACTGGGAATCGTCCCACACTGCAACACGATGCGGTCCCACCAGTCTGTGCTTGTTTCCCGGGCCCAGAATTGGCGTTCCACGGCATGAACCTGCTCCAGTAACATCATGATTTGCACACTGCTGGGGCCCATATTTTGTGAGAGGTCTATGTCCATGTCTATTTCCTCATCACTCTCGTCGCCGCGCTGCAATCGCCGCCTCTCCTGGTCCTGGTTTTGCTTTGGCATGTTCTGGCTCCGCATATACTCCAGGACAATGCGTGTGGTGTTCATAGTGCTCAAAACTGCCGCGGTGATCTGAGCAGGCTCCATGATCCCAGTTCTATGGCGTCTGGGCTGAAAAAAGGCATGAAACTAGTGTCTGACGGAGGGCGGGAGGGTGGGGCGAGTGACGACATGGCGTACAGGTACAGGGAATTAAAATCAACAAAAGTGGCTGTGCATCAGGGAGAAACACAGGCAACTGTCACACAGAATGCCCCCCCCAAAAAAGATTGAACTCAAAACCCTGGGTTTAGCAGGTTGTTGATTTCACAGAGGGAGGGGGAAGCAAATGAATACAGAACGAATCTGGTCCATCTATTTTTACATCTTAAGCTGGCAGCAGATGGTGCAGCATGACTGATAGCCATCTTCTGGGTGCTTGGCAGAAAATGCTGTATTACGACTGCTAGCCATCATCGTCAAGACGGTTCAATAGGACTGCCGGATCTCTAGGAGACAAAATGAACAATCAGATGCCCAGAGTGGAAAGTTTGGTTCAGTATTTCTTAGAGGAATCTGCTGAAGAAGTTTCCCGGGTACCTCTGATTGAACTCACTGAGGAATATGACCATGACGGACATCAACCGTAATACACCATCCACTGCCAAAAGGCAATTAGCTGCTGCTGTGTAGCAATGCAGTACCACGTCTGCTGGCACCCAGATGACATGGTGACGGTGAGCTGAGCTAGTTCCATGCTTGCCGTGGTATGTTGTCTGCACAGGTAACCCAGGTAAAAAGGCACAAATCGATTGTCTGCCGTTGCTCTGACGGAGGGGGAGGGGCCTGACGACATGTACCTAGAACCCCCCGCGACACTGTTTTTGCATCATCAGGTATTGGGATCTCAACCCAGAATTCCAATGGGAGGCGGAGACTGCGGGAACTGTGGGATAGCTACCCACAGTGCAACGCTCCGGAAGTCGATGCTAGCCTCAGTACTGTGGACGCGGTCCGCCAACTTAATGCACTTAGAGCATTTTATGTGGGGACACACACAATCGACTGTATAAAACAGTTATCTATAAAACCGGCTTCTATAAATTCGACCTAATTTCGTAGTGTAGACATACCCTCAGATATTTATCTGGCACCCATCACTGTAGCATCTGAGCAACTCACAATTTCTAATGCATTTATCGAAGGGATTTTCAAACTTTTTGTATTGGTGACCCCTTTTCACACAGCAAATCTTTGACTGTGACCCCCACTTACAAATTTAAAATAGGGTTAATTTAATTTAATGGGGGTTCAGGCTGTCAGCCCCATGGAACTGACAGCTTGCGACCCCCTCCATGTAACCACCTTGTGACACTGTGAGGGGTCATGACCCCCAGTTTGAGAACCCCTGTTTATCCTCACACCACCTCGGTGAGGTACAGAAGTGCTATTAGCCCCATTTTACAGGTAAGGAACTGAGGCACAGAGAAGCTATACAACTCGTCCAAAGTCATACTGGCAGGCTGTAGAAGAGCAGAAAATTGACTGTTGCCCTAACCATTGGACTATCCTTCTCCTCTAGCTTTATGTGAATAGTTTAGAAAGGAATGACCATGAATGAACACCTCATGCTCCCAATTCGGTTCTGGCCTCGCTTTAAAAGCTGCAAATCCACATTTTATTTTTGCCATCATTTAAAAACATATCAATTACAAATTGCAGCTGTGGAGAGGCACTTTTTTGCCTCTTTTTGAAAGAAAACAGAAAGGATTTCAGATAAGACAAATGACCTATTCAATTTTAAAGAAAAAAAAAAATCAGATGTCTTCATGGAGTTATTTCAGATATTTAAGATCAAAAGACATCAAGCTATACTTACAATGGGGCTGCTGAAAGCTACATGTCTTGAGTGTGGAATGTTACTGACTCCATCTTTCCCTCCTAAGGCAGAACAGCTTCCAGCCAGCTGATTCAAAGACTTGGAATTCAAAGGCCGACTCACTGTCCTGCAGCTGTGCACCTTCTGCTTTGGCATGTGGCTCAACGAGCCACACAGAGCATCTGTTAAATCTTCATCCTCTGAATCAGCCCCTTGATAGGATTCCAGCCTCTTGGCTAATGGGGGGAAGAGGGGGAGGGGAGAGAAGGAGGGGAAAAAAAAAAAAATCACATTTCAGCGACCAAGAAGAATCCCTCATTTGTCCAATATTATAAACTCAAATCATCAGCTGGAAGCCTGGAATATGAACTTTAAAACAGGAAAATTTTGTACCTGTATGTAAAAATAGATTAAAATATATGTAATCAAAAGCAAAACCAAAACACCCAACAGACTGATCACATGGACACTGGTTTGGCAGCACAGGTATCACTTTTAATAAGGGCTCTGAATTCTGCCTGAAGTTTATTTGTTTGAGAAAAGAACTTTGATTTATCAACTTTTACAACTGAAAAGCCAGTCTCATCTTTACCTGGCAGTAAAACCTGAATAATTCACGTCACGTGTGGGGGAGGTCCTGTTCCCACCCTCAGACATAAATAAAATCCTCTTCCCCCAGTTTAGGAGAACTTAGTCTCTATTTGCTGGATTTGGCATTTTGATGATTCCAAGCTCCTCCTATTGGGCACCACTGATCATGGAGACAACCTGGAAAGGAGGGTTCAGGCTATTATCTCCCTTGCCTCAATATGAATAGAGAAAAAAAAATGTATTTTTTAAAAATAAGATCACATATCACAGAGCGGCTCTAAGTTAAAAATTCAAACTGTGGACAACAATAGCCTCTATTAGGGAAAGAGCCAAACAAGGGAAGGAGACAGCCTAGGTGACTGATGATGGTAAAATATTGGAGGAAAGGATTCAGACTGCAGGAACCTATGGAGCTGGGGAAGAGGGAAAAGTAAAGATATGAGGAAGGAACTGAGTAATACTCAAAATCGCTGCACTCATGTTGTATGTATTCCAGAAATTAATCTGAATCATGTAAAGGTGGCTTGCAATCTGCAGGAGATCAGACTAGATAATAATGATGGTCCCTTCTAATCTTAAAGTCTTCCAAATTTGTGCATATGTGAAAGGTGAGGGAAGCACCTGTATTATTGTATCTGCTCCATACACTACTCAAAAATTTATTCAGAAATTATTTTTCAAAATTGATTTCTAATCAAGTGTGTTTCCATGAGGTTGATCAGTTTATCAACCTGATCACTAGGTGGTGTATCTAGTTTGCATAATGAACTGTTACATTAATCACAACAATAGTAAACACTATATTGTGAATACCACTAGTTTTACTAAGCATGCATTACCATGTTCTCACTTTGGTTCAATCCTCTTTGATCGAGTGCAGAACATTGGCCAGGCTTACTGATTAAATGGCAGATTTCTGCAGTGACCAGTATTATCTTATAGTACCTGCACAAAGTGATTGAAATACCGTATATACTCGTTCATAAGCCGGATTTTTGTAGTAAAAAAGGGAAGCACCAGAGAAGGGGGTTGGATTATGAAAGGGTATAGAGAGGGAGAGGTGGGACACAGCCCCTCCCCCCAACAGAGGGAGCAAGGAGAGGCAGCACAGCCAGAAGGGAAGAGGCAGGGCCAGAGTCTCTCCGCTTCTGGTCATGCTGCTCTACCCCCAGCCTCAGAAGCAGCTGCAACTCCGGGGCTGGCATGCTGCAGCCGTGCCTCTCGGCCCCGCTCCCCAGAGCAGGTTGTGCCGCACCACCCAGCCCACCGGAGCACACTGCGGCCACACTGCCCAGCCTGCCGGAGCAGCTCCAGCCAGGCCAGACACATCCTCTCCTGGCCCTCCCGAGATAAGGTGGGAAGGGATGGGAGGGGAAGAGCGTGGGGGTCCCAGGCAAAGGGTGGGGTCATGTGGGGGGTGGTCACAAGGGTTACTCCCCTGACTCCCAGCTTCTCTCCTGCCAAAAAATTTCCCCACCAGTTGCTGTCCTGGACTGTCAGGGTAAGCAGCTGGCGCCCCAGGACACTTTGTTTACGTAGGTTTACCTTTGTGCCTGCGGATCCTCGAGGTAAACAAACCATCTTGGCCCACCAGCGGCTTATCCTGTGTGACAAAGTTCCTCCTCTATCTTGGTGGGTCCTGCGCTTATTGGCGGATTTTCTGGCCTCAGAGATTCACCATGTGGGTTGGGGAACAGCCCAGAGACCTTCCCCTCTGGGAGAACCCACAGTCCAGGTCAATTGAGAGGTTTGGGGGGAACCCGGGCCCGCCCTCTACTCCGGGTTCCGGCCCAGGGCCCTGTGGACTGCAGCTGTCTATAGTGCCTACTGTAACAGCTCTCTCCACCACTGCATATTTTTGGTCCCTTGGAAGGAGTTTCCAACTGAGATATAGAATTGGGTGTTCCTCCTCCCCAACCATCTGTGATAGAACGGCCCCCAAACCCTACTTCCGATGCATCCGTCTGCAGGATAAACTCCTTGGTGAAATCAGGGGCTATCAGTACGGGGTTATTGCAGAGGGCAGTCCGTAGGTCTGTGAATGCTTCCTCTGCTGCGTCAGACCATCTCACCAGATCAGGTCCACGGGCTTTCACTAGGTCTGTCGGGGGCTTGCCCTTGTGGCAAAGTGGGGGATAAATCGTCGGTAATACACCACCACGCCTAGGAACACCCGGACTTGTTTCTTGCGACTTGGTCGGGGCCAATTTTGGATGGCCTCTAACTTGTTCACTTGGGGTTTTACCAGACCTTTTCCCACAATGTAGCCAAGATATTTGGCCTCTGTAAACCCTATAGCACACTTGGCAAGGTTTGCTGTAAGGCCAGCTTGCCTGAAGGTATCGAGGACTGCCTCCACCTTCTCCAGGTGGGTTTCCCAGTCTGGGGTATGAATGACCACATCGTCCAAGTAGGCAGCAGTATAACTGTTATGCGGGCGTAATAGCTTGTCCATGAGGCGCTGGAAGGTAGCTGGGGCCCCATGTAGTCCAAATGGGAGGACAGTATATTGGAAAAGACCCTCTGGTGTACATATGTGGGGTTAGACCCCCACAAGGTGGATTAGGGAGCATGGATCTGCTTAGTTCCCCAGGTTACACTGCATAGGCTCCTCAACATTGGGACACTGTGCAGCTATGTGTCCCCACTCCCCGCAGGCATAACATCTGTATGGAGCCCTAGGCGTTCCCCGGGCTCTTGGTTTGGGCAGTCTAACATCACGATCCTCTTCTCCCTCAGTGCTCTGACTCTTTGTGGCCTCTAATGGGCCTTCAGCCTCTTTTTTTCCACCTGGGCCCTCCTGGTGGCCCAGTCACCCGAACTTTAAGGCTTGGTGCTGCTAGTTTAACCCAGGGTGCCTCTTCCTTAACTGGTTGGGTCAGCTCCCTCGCTGTCCTTCGCCTCTCTACCAGGGCGACCACCTCATCATAAGTGGAGGTTCATTCTGGCTTACCCAGGCACGAAGATCTGTTGGTAGTCCCCTCATGTATCGGTCGATGACCAGAACCGCTAGTATCTCTTCCGGACTCCGGGACTCTGTTTGTAACCACTTTCGTGCGAGATGGATGAGGTCATACAATTGGGACCGCGGGGTTTTGTCTTCCTGGTACCTCCAACCCTGATACTGCTGGGCCCACACTGCTGTCGTTACCCCAGATCTGGCCAGGATCTCTGCTTTCAGCTGGGGGTAGTCTGCCGCAGCTTCTTCAGGCAGATCATGGTAGGCCTTCTGGGCCTCCCCACACAGGAATGGGGCAAGGATGCCAGACCACTGATCTCGAGGCCAGGCCTCCCGGAGGGCTGTCCTCTCAAAGGCCAGAAGGTATGCCTCTACATCATCCTCCCGTGTCATTTTCTGCAGCCAATGGCTGGCCCGTATGAGCTACGTCCCATCATGGCTACGATTCAGCTCTGTAAGGGACTTTACCTGGTTTACCAGTTCCCACAATATAGCTCGGTCTTGAGCAGCCTGGTCCATCAGCAGGCGATTAGTCTCTTGCTGCAGCCGCACTGCCTCCTGTTAGGCGGCTGCCTGGACATGGGTAGCCTCCTGCTGGGCCGCCGCAGCTTGTATCAGTGCCCGCACTAAGTCATCCATTGTGGTGAAAAAAAATAAACCATCTCCTTTTTTGTTTGTTTGTTTTGTTTAAATCACCCTCCTTCTTCCGCCGCGCTGTGCGCCCCAAGATCCCACCCCTGACACCAGAGTGACAAAGTTCCTCCTCTATCTTGGTGGGTCCTGCGCTTATTGGCGGATTTTCTGGCCTCAGAGATTCACCATGTGGGTTGGGGAATAGCCCAGAGACCTTCCCCTCTGGAAGAAACCACAGTCCAAGTCAATTGGGAGGTTTGGGGGGAACCCAGGCCCGCCCTCTACTCCGGGTTCCAGCTCAGGGCCCTGTAGACTGCAGCTGTCTATAGTGCCTCCTGTAACAGCTGCATGACAGCTACAACTCCCTGGGCTACTTCCCCATGGCCTCCTCCAAACACCTTCCTTATTCTCACCACAGGACCTTCCTCCTGGTGTCTGATAACGCTTGGGCTCCTTAGTCCTCCAGCAGCACACCCTCTCACTCTCAGCTCCTTGTGCCTCTTGCTCCCAGATCCTCACACTCCCACCACAAACTGAAGTGAGCTGCTTTTTAAAACCCAGGTGCCCTGATTAGCCTGCCTTAATTGATTCTAGCAGCTTCTTCTTAATTGGCTCCAGGTGTCTTAATTAGCCTGCCTGCCTCAACTGGTTCTAGCAGGTTCCTGATTACTCTAGTGCAGCCCCTTCTCTGGTCACTCAGGGAACAGAAAATACTCATCCAGTGACCAATATATTTGCCCTCTACCAGACTCCTGTACCCCACTGGTCTGGGTCTGTCACACCTGAGGCCCGGGAGCCAAAGTTTGCTGACCCCTGAATTATAGGGTCGGCTTATGAACCGGTTATAAAAAATTTTCATTTTTACTTATCCATCTTGGGGGGGGAGGGGGGAGGAAGGAAATCGGCTTATAAACAAATCGGCTTATGACTGAGTATATACAGTATGTTATATTCCTGTATTTTTGATCTAACTTAGCCAGTCAGCTAAATTAACCAATGATCAAATCAAGTGAAGAGTCTGTGATGTTGTATATAACTTCATCCTATGTCTACAGTTGCATCCTATATTGTTTGTTTATGCATTTTTAAAAATACAAAGCCACTAATAAAATAACACTTGACTCCCAGAGGGAAATTAATAGTCTAATGAGAGCTAGATACAGAATACCACTCATATATAGGACAAAGTGTTCATAACATAGTACACAGGTTTCTAAAACTTAATAATATTTCCACCTATTTGTGATATGCCAGTTTACAGGCATTGTAACAAAGCATGCTAGAATAGAAGTGCAGGTCTTTGCTAGTTGAATGGCAGTTCATCAAATTACTACCTATCTGCTAGGCTTGCAGGTGAATTTGCTTGTGCACTAATATTAGTGAAGCACTAAGGTCTTGACTGAGCAAAATACATAAGTATGTAGCTAAATTTAAGCATACAATTTCAATGGGACTACTCGTGCTTTTAAATACCCACATGCTGAATTGAGGCCTAAAACAATGCTCCATGGAAGGAGGGAGGATATTTTCATGTCTCCACCATGGTGATGAACTGGGCAGCTGCACCCTAAAATACTATGCAGATATTATCCCTGGCTCGCTACTTAAAAAAAAAAAAAAAAAAAAAAAGAGGAAAGATTTGCGCTTTCCCAGTGACACAGTTTCCAAAACTTCATGGAGAGAGGCAGAGCATGGTGATTGAATTCCAGTGACGTTCATTCAGCCAGCATAAAAAAAAAAGTGTTTCTCCAGCACAGTGAATAGAAACAACTATCTGCATACTAGCTCATTGCCAACAGTTCTGAAGACTCTTAGCACAGAAGGCAATGTATGGATAGAGCTCCACAGTTCACACATAGGGAGAAGCACTGCTGCTAATAAGGTTAGCCTGCATTCTCTCTCTCCATGCTACTGTGCATGGGTGTGCCAAATGGACTTGACATACACTCTACCCTAACAAACCTTTCAACTTCTTTATTCTTGCAGAAGATACGAATGTTGCCTTAATATTTCATTCCTTACCATTCTCCTCATGGCAATATTCCTGTCCTGCAATGCTGCATCTCCGGAAAACCATTTTGTTCTCAGTGAGGGTTCCAGTCTTGTCAGAGAAGATATACTGGATTTGACCTAAGTCTTCAGCAATATTCAGTGCTCGACACTGAATAGTGGAATCACTTTTCTCATGGTACAAGTCAATATCATTCTGAATTAAATAGATTTGTCCCAATTTGACAACTTCGATTGAAACATAAAGAGAAATCGGGATCAAGACCTGACAAAATAAAATGAGTGGATTACATGCAGTAGATAATCTGATGATTATAAAACCAAATTCTGATCCAGTTACACCAGTGTAAATAAAGTAACTTCACTGAAGTCAAAAGAGTTACTCCAGATATACACTGGTGTAAATGACAGCAGAATCTGGCCCATGATGTTTAAGGGGGATTGACGTTACCTGTAATAAAATGATCATTGTCCAAAACATATAAAACCCTGCTAATGCTGGTGGAGTGGATTTTCCATCAGGCTCAGGGACATTAAAAAGAGGTATCTCCAAATAGCTACTTAACCAAATTCCATGACCTTAAAAACACAATGATAAAAGAAAGAAAGAAAGTCAGTTGTACATACACCATAGTACCATAGTTTAGTGTCAAGCTGAACAAAAACTGGAACAGGTTTAAAGCCTGGTGCCTAACAACTACACTTCAGCTTTTTGGTTTTTCTCAAGAAAGAGTTCATCAAAACAAACTCCTCCTCCCACTTTGCTTATTCTAATTCCTGAATGAAGGTTGCCATGGGATTGCATGAAGAGCCTTTTGATTATTTATTTAACTACTCATCCACAATCCAATGGGAATGTTAGAAAGATACAGTTAATAGAAGAAAAATCCTTTGAAGCTTCTATTTCTGGAATATACCAACAATGAAGTAGCTCTACCAGTAGCTTGCGTGGGTGACACCCCTAGCTTGTGAACCATGGCTTATCCAGGCTACTTCATATGCACAACGAGGGCAAAAAGTAGGTCCTGCCTCAATTACAACACTGGCTGTTAGAAAATGGTTTTAAAAAATCCAACCTTAAAAACTATTTCAGCTAATACGCTTGTACCTCCAATGTATTCCAGGAATAAGACTGTCTCAAGGATTTCAGTAACGTTTTTACAAACCTGCTTATTTGGGTAATAAAATGTACAGGCAGCTGAGCGCAAGTATTAAATTTAACCAACGTCCAAAATATAAACTCCCCCAAAACCCATGCAAACTTAGACTCTCCATCCAATACCATCCTGTCAGCCTTCCCAGAAAAGGACTTCGGAGAAAATATGAGCTTTGCAGCATTACCAGTACGATCAATAGAAGACCAGCTGGGGAAGCACGGTCTCAAGTTGAGAATATCCTCCCTCCAGACCTCTCTGAACTGAACAGGAGACTGTGGACTCAAGCACTGTATGCAGCTCAGCTGATGAAGTATATTACACTAGGAGAGAGGCAGCTTTTGAGGAGCTTGGGACCTAAACTACTTTATATTGCACCCAGAAGTGATCTGGACACCAGTACCTCATCCATACAGGCAGTGTAACTGTGCGAGTTGAAACAATTTTTAAGATTTCCTGCAAACGGTGGCACATTTCAAAGCACAGATAAGCCTCAATCTTCAACTTTCAATGCCTAGGCCTACTAGGTATACAATAAATTTAGCTAGTTGAAATTAATTTATTTCAGATCACTCTTCATTCTTAACTCAGTTACTATTGGGCAAAGAGTATGCTTCCTGGAAGAGTCAGACTATTATTTATTCCTAGATACCACCACATTGACAGCCCCAAAAATAAAGAACTAAAAAACCTGCAGAGAAAAATGGGGAGGGGGAGACAACAAACAAACAAAAATACTACTTTGCAGATCCTTACATTTTACTTACCCAAAGCACCAATTAAACACATTAAAATCAGAAGCAGAACACACCAAAGGACATCAGTGTTCACTCTCCTTTCCAATTTACTGCGTTTGTAACGAGGGCCGCTGTTATTCAGCATTGCTTTGGTTTCATGACCTGTAACACACAATAAACGTTTCATTTCCCTTCTCTACCAGATATTTAAACCAAAACTCAAAAACATCCCCAAAAGACTGAGAAAATTAGATGCATGGGTTAATTAGTATTTGGACCGGGATTCTAAACTTAAGCAAAGCAATTATCTGCCAGTACAATGCATCCATTAATTCTGCTCCAAGAAGAAAAGCTTCTGTTTTGTTTGGCCCCCTGTATCTGAAAATCAATACTTTTCCTTTCTAACAGAAGTTGCACTCCAAGGTGGGTTATTAGTTTCTAAATATGAACTGTAGTGCTTACTAAAGGGGCCAGATTGATTGCTCTGGAGACTTTTCCTTTGTCAGAGAATACACACAGGACAGGCAATAACAGCACAATCTCAATCCTGAAACAGAAGGATACAGCATCAGTCTCCATATGCCCATCCCATTCTTTGGGCTCTATTTTGAGGCAACTACTAATCAGTGCTAATTGCAAGGGGGGGGTGGGGAAGGTGTGACCATGAGACTTGTTCATATGGAACTGAATTGAGATTACCTGTCTGTGCTCACGTATTACAGCAGCATAAAGCTCTAAGACAGAAACCAATTTATTTCCCATAGCCCATTGGGCAGTCGTTAGCAATGCTTCCAGGTACTACTCCCCTGTGCTGGACTGAAAGTGACAATTTCCCATTTACCAGTGCCTGAACCGTACTGTTTCTCAGGTCAGGTAAATACAACTTAAAAAGGAAATCCTGAAGAACTCACGTTTGCATGAAAATCAGTGCAAGCCCCCCGTTCCACTAACCTGCATACACCACAATGCCCACAACGGCTTCTGTGTTTCTGATTGTGCATCCTCGTAACAGCAAGTTCTCTCTACTCAGACCCACTCGCTCCTTGTTTGAATGTTCACTGCAAACACAGTGCATTCATTACTTAACAGGTGTGCCGGAGCCTCCCACAGCATTTATAGCAACCAAGCCTTGAAAGCACATGGAGGCAGATTTTCGCCCAGTACCCCTCATTGTGACAGATTTTCAACAAAGCTCAGCACCGAACATATTGATCTCTTTTGAAAATCTGGCCATGCATGCTCTCTTGGTTTATACTGAGATTTCACAAGTTTACAAGTCAACAGTTTGTCAGGAGCATAATTAGAAGAAAATCCTACATAAGTGCAACATTGCGATCTCAGGACGAACACTAAGAATGGAAAGCAGACACTTCAACCCAGCTCATCCCAATTCACATGACATGTGTCTATTGGGGAGGAACTATGATGGTATCAGCCCCAGCTATGCCTCAATCAAACCTGTGCTTGGGGACCCCAGTAGAACCTTGGCCCCTCTTGACACCTGTTAAAACATGATCCTCACCTTGTAGTGCAGAAATGACCTAACCATAAAATAGCAGGGTCCCCAAAACATTCTACAGCCTCACTCTATCCTAGGCTGTCAAACAGACCAAGGACGTGGCTAATACACAGTTAGCACATATCAATACTAGAAGACAGAATTATATTTTAACAGTGTTGTAAGCAGGTTAATTATAATATAGATACGCCTACGGTGAATATAGATTGACTATGTCTATAATTCCCCCCCCCCTTTTCTCCCATTTGTAATTTTTATTCTCCATGCTATGGGGGGGGCAGAGAAGGGGCACTGTAGAAACAGCGAGTTTCAAAATTAAAATGGAAATAGTTTGCATTAAAAAATATTTTGTACCATAAACAGTGCTTTTACAAATGGGAAAACTGAATCCCAGGGAAGCTAAGCAAGTTGCCTAGGGTCACACAGCAAGCCAGAGGTAGAGTCAGGCCAAGTCCATACTACAGTTTTGCTGGCCTCCATGTTGGTTAGGAGCATAAATAAATTATATAATTAAAAAAACCACACATCAAAATTATCACACTCCTAACCAACCTAGCTAGGCTGGCAACCCCCCCACCTCAGGCAAATGCCATTTATACCCAAAACAGGAGTTCTTTTGCTAGCACAGCTTATGTCATTTGAGGAGGTGGTTTAACTATACCAGGGGTCTCAAACATGTGGCCCGCGGAGTTATTTCCTGCGGCCACCAAGCTCCCCTCACCCGCCGCCCCACCTCCCCCTCCGCCCAGCATGCCACATTCCCGCTCCTCTGCCTACCTCCAGGCGCTTCCCATCAGCAAACAGCCGTTTGGTGGCTCTTAGCGATTTCCAGGACGGAGTGGGGAGCTGCGCACTCAGGGGAGGAGGCGGAGAAGAGAGGCGGAGAATGGGTGGTGATTTGGGGAAGGGGTTGGAATAGGGGCGGGGAAGAGGTGAGAAGGGGTGGGACCTCATGGAAGGGGTGGGAAGAGGCAGGGCAGGGGCGGGGTTTTTGTACCTTTATATGAAAAGGTGTCATATAAAGGTACTAGTCCTCATGTGGCCCTCATGGTGATTTGAGTCTGAGATCCTTGAACTATACCAACAAAGAACTCCTTTTGCTGGCATAAGCTGTCTCTCCACTAGAGGGCTTTGCTGGTATAGCTATATTGGCAAAGCCTTTGCAGACTAGACTAACCCTCAGAAATAGAGCCCAGGCCTCTTTGTTCCCAGTTCCGGTCTTTTATCATCATTAGACAATACTGTCTTCTTATTCAGACTACAGTCCAGAATGAGTATTAGGGAAAGCGTTAGTGCAGCATCACAAACCATTAAAAATAGGTAAGAGAGGCATTTTGAATAAAGAAGGTACCAATGTGAATTACAGTATAAACTAATCACTTTAAAATTTCATTATAACAAAAATTAATCAAGAAGCCTCCGCCATTCACAAGCTTTAGTACAGAAAGCATTTTCGGAGCTCCAGGTCTTCTCAGCCACACACAGAAACTAGAATCAGACAGTGTGATTTAACTATAAGGTGTAAAAAGTAAACGTTACAAGCCTTCAACAAATGAGCCAAATTACCATAACAAATGGCAAATTCCCCCCAAGCCTACTTACACAAAGCCACGGAATCGACTGAGGTCATTGTTAGGACTTTCACATTCTATTCTACTTGAAAACTTCTCTGGATCAATTTCAGAAACCTATATTCACAGAGAAGAACATAAAATTCAGACAAGGAGTGATATAGCTTACAAAAATTAATTCACAGCAGCAGTTTCAGACTTTGCAATAGTTCATACTAGCACATATTTCAACATGGAACGAAAGCAGGTATTTTGCTCAATCAGAATGCAAGATGACTGGAGAGATTGCCCAGCCAACATAAAACCCTGGGATGTATCAGATGAGCTGCTGATGCTTCATGGACACAACCGGGCTGTAGACTATGCCAACAGAAGGGAAGTTTTGCCAATAAAACTTTCTAATGTAGATGAAGCCTAACTAGTGCTAGAGAAATGATTATTGCAAAGAACAAGAACTACAAGTGATGAATAAGCAGGTTGAGCAACAGAATGTCAAAAATAAATAAATAAAATAAAATAAAAAGTTACCTGCCTTGAGAAAATTCCCTTCTTAAGAAAGACAGAAAGTTGGCAAGTACTACAGAAAAGTGTATGTGATTTTTCAGAAGTACTTAGAACCCACAATTCCAGCTGAAATTAATGGCACCTTTGCAAGTCTGGACTCTGATATCGAAATAGAATGCTTTCTCAGTAGAATGCTTTACAAGAGAGTTCTTTGATATGTCACCTATTCTTTAAAGAAAGAGTTAAAACCCAGGTTTCATTTGAAATGTCTTCTCCATAATCAAGGATTTCAAAGAACCCCTGAATTCTCACCCTTAGACTTCTTTCCATCTCTGGAGGATGCCAATCCTGAGGCTAAGATATAAATCCACAGGCAGAGTTTGAAAGTTAGAAATCTTAGCTTGGCATTTTCTTATTTGCACATACCTTGCTGACCTGCTGTTAATTTTGATATATTGATTTATTGTCAGAGATGCCGGGAGCCTCTGAGAGGTGCCTCCTGTCATTTTATAAATATAAATAATTAAATATATAGGGCCTCTTTCTCCTCTGCCCTGTTCCTTGTTTATTTACACAATATTAGGAGATATTAAAAAGACTAGAGCTGTTCAGCTTGGAAAAGAGACAACTATGGGGGGATATGACAGAGGTCTATAAAATCATGAATAGTGTGGATAAAGTGAACAGAGAAGTGAGTGTTATTTACCCTTTCACACAATGCAGAAAATAGGGGTCACCAAAAAAATTAATAGGCAGCAGGTTTAATACAAATTTGAGGAAGTACTTTTTCCACATAATGCTCAATTAACCTGAGGAACTCATTGCCCTTGTATGTTGTGATAGTCAAAACTATAAATGGATTAAACAAAAAAACTGGACTAGGGTAGTTCCTGGAGGATCGGTCTATCAATGGCTATTAGCCAAGATGGTCAGGGATAGAACGCCAGAGCAACTCTAAACCTTTGACTGTCAGAATCTGTGAGTGAAAGACTGGGGTATATCACTCCAAAATTGCCCTGTTCTGTACATTCTCCCTGGAGCGCGGATACTGGTCACTGTCAGACAGGATACTGGGATAGATGGACCATTGTTCTGACCCAGTATGGCAGCTCTTATGTTCTTATGAGTGCAAAGTGACTGTAAAATGCTTCTATTCTGATCTAGCAGTATTTTACACCCACTTTGCACAGGAGTAAGTTATTCCACAAGATACAAGGCAGTGGAAAATCAGGGCTCATTTACCCACAAACTGGAACCAAATTAACTAGATCTGTTTTAATTCACATTTTTAGTTATTTTGGTGAGAGTCTATGTATAGAAAGTTATTGCAAATTAAGTGTGTCCTATTTGGAGTTAATTTAAATAGAAATCGTTACTTATTCTATTGTAACTGTGGTTCGTTAGATGTTGCAGTCAGTGTGGATCCCACCCAACATGTGTATGTGCCTCATGCACACAAGATCGGATACTTTTGAATAACAGTGTCAGCTGGAGCCATACACATGCCCTGTATGTCCGAAACTTAGCATCAAACCTAGCAGTCATGACAAGTGTGTAATATTTTAATAAGGGTGAAATATTTTACAGAAATTAGCACTTAGCTCCACATTCCTGATTTGCAAATCAAGGACATAAGCATGATTCTGAAGCAGAAGGAAGCCATTGCAGGCAGTTAATTGTCATTATTGAGGAGGGGGTAGAATGGCACCCCTTTCATATGTTCTCTGAGTCCAGCTACCAAGTGAGTTCTGTAAGCACTCTTGAGCAGGCCCATGACTTTTGATCACATGATGCTTAGATGAAGAATACACTGACCTCAGCCATAATTGTAAGGGCTGCAGATGAAGCTTGGCTAGCAGTGTCACATATGTATAGACTGATATATATGGCCTAGTAGTTTCACACATGTACGCACCAATGTTCTTCGGTTTGATCTTAAGTCCCTTGCCAATGACTGAAGGGACTGGATCCTGTCCTCTGACAAGTAACCTCTTACCACCAAGAGTCAGAGATAGCTCCTATGAACTCAGTTGTCTGCAATGGAATCAGTGACAATTTTTCAAGTTCACAAGGAGTCCTAGTTTGGAGAACAGGAAGTGGATGTATGACAGGGCTGCCAAAGTCTGCAGGAACCTGCATCTGATCGGCCAGTCACTCGGTGAGGGATACATGTGAATTCCCTTTTTCCATAAGTGCACTACCACTATTGCCAGGCATTTTGTGAATACTCCTGGTGCTATGGGGAGTCTGAAGAGCAGAACCCTGTATTGATAATAGTTGAGCCCCACTGTGAATCTTAGGTACCTCCTGTGGGCTGGATGGGTAGATACATGGATTTGCATAATCATGAACCAGTCCTAAGCTTGGAGAGATGGAATAAGGGAGGCAAGCATTACCATCCTGAACATTCATTTGTTGAGTCTCCCCAGGTCTAGGATAGGACCACCCCTCCCCTTTTCCTTCCCCCATTCTTCTTCGGGATAAGGAAATACTGGGAGTACAAGCCTCCTCCCCTGAATTCCAGTGGTATCTCTACTATGGATCTTAGACGCAACAAACAACAAGACCACTTCCACCTGTAAAAGGCTTTTGTGAGAAGGGTACTTGAAGAGGGACTAGGAGGGCAGTGGATCGCAAATAGAGAATAGAACTGGATGGGGTAGCAATGGGCAATGATCTCTAGCATCCATCTGTCCGATGGCATGACATAACACGCGCGGTGGAACAGGACAAGGCAGCTTCCAAAGGTCAGGCTGTCTGGACTGGATCTGATGTGATTCCTGACAGTCCCATCAAATCCTTCAGTGAAATTAGCCCACCACAGGATGGGCAGGGATTGTAGCCTACAGGTTTCAAATCCACCATGTTGTGAAGTCCCATAAAGGGATTTGTAAGTGGAAGAGTGTATGAGGGGATCTCTACAAGGGAAGTGTGACCATCCGATATTCAGTCCAGATGGGCTGATATTGTTCATAGCTGTTGTAGGTCAGAAAAATCAGAAGGGTTCGGAAGGTTTTATGAAGAGTTTGAAGGAACTTAGCCAAATCCGAGAACCAGCAGGTCTGATGGACACTTGCCAGGTTATATCTCGCTGCCACAGGTGGTAAGCGGGAACAGAGGGAGGGTCGGGGATGCCCTGCCCTTTATGCCCTTGCACAAGAGCACAAGGAGGCACAGCGAGCACATGCAGCACTGATGGACACTGCTATTCCAAAGACTCCAGTGTCACATTCATGGAGGCACAAAGGAAGACCTAATGCGGAATCCACACTGACATGTACCTGAAGAAGAATTTTTTTTACTGACTTGCATGGATTTGAAATAGGACACTCTTAACCTGAAATGAGTGACCACACACAGATTTGCAGTGCAATAACCAAAGGTGTGAATTAAAACTGATTTAGTAATTTTGGTTCCAATGCAGGTGTAGACAAGTCCCTCCTCAACAATCAAGAAGATGAACTAGAGATTTTCTTTAAATAAAATTCTTGAAACATAATTTTCTTCAAAAATTATTAGAAATGCACAATGGTCACCTGCTCTGCATATCCTCTCACCACCTGCCTCTGCTTCAGATTAGTCTCTCCATCAAGGCTGGCTGTTTCAATGTGACAGATCCCATCTGGATCAGTAGAGTATAACAACACCATATCAGCAGGAATTATTTCATTACATGAAAGTCGAATGAAGTCCCCAACATTAACATCTTTCCAGCACTGATCTATGTATTTCTTCTCTTTCCTGAAACATATATAAAAGTCTAAATGAAAAATTCCACAAGCTGCAAGCTCAAATGAACAAACGAACTACAAAAGATGATTGTTTTGAATATAAAATAGTTAGTATAAATCAGTATGCACCAAAGTGCTGGGGAGACAGTTTACCAATTTAAGGTGAGTGTACTCACAACACAATCAATTGCTGGATCAGGGCCATACCTTATCCATGAGAATAAAAAACATTCCGTGAGGGTGACTGGGTTAAAACTCAGCACAGAATTTGGTCCTATGATTTCTATTCCCATGAAGAAGTAGTGTTCTAAAATTCTCTCACTAGGTGAATTAGACTTCCAAATTATGTAAACCAAGTGTCAAATCTTCATCTCCTTCTCTCCCCCTTACTCCTGATGGTGAGTCCAGAACCCAAATTTTTGTCTCTTAATTGGATAGGCAAGTACACAAAAATCTATAACATTTAGCTGGCATATCATTAAATATTTAGAATACAATTCTACTTAAAACATTTGTATTTATGTATTGCTGAATAGCTCTGAGCTCAACATTGTAAGGTGCAAAGATCTTGCAACACAAAGTAAAGTCAATAAGGAGTTTAGGACTCTCAGCACCTTGCAGAATTGGACCCTTTATTAGGAAAATACTGTTTTCCATGCTTATTTCTTCAACTTTCCATCTACTTCTGCTGTTCAGTGCTTACCTGAGACCATAATCCTCCTTTTATGAGATCACAGCTGGTTAATGTGAACATTATTTTGATACAACAGGATGAGGATCTCAGGTGAGGAGTAAGTAAAAGCATCTGATGAACTGTGGGCACCAGTATAGAATGCACCAGTGCAAGTAGACGGGGTGTGATGATTGCTCCAAGTGATCAAACTTTCCTGGTGGTAGGGACACTTCTGTGTCTTATTGTGAATGGACAAAAGACATTTCTGGTGTCAGGTATTGTTACCATTTAACCTGGGACCTAGGAGACCAACCAGTGCACTATATTTGTACAGACTGGCAGATCAGTACTAGCATTAATCAAATTGTTAGCGGAGTAAAATGTTGCAGGCAAATGAAAAAAACAAATTTCAATAAAAAAGAAAATATCAGAGAAATATTTCATACATTAGGTTTTGTAACTAAAACTTTTGGTGCCTGAACTATTTGAGAGCATCCCCTTAAAAGTGCAAGCCTAAAAGGGAGACGCCACAAAGGAAACATAATTAAGCGGTGTACAGTAACTCCTCAGAGTCGTCCTGGTCAACGTTGTTTCATTGTCTATCAATTAGGGAACATGCTCGTTTAAAGTTGTGCAATGCTCTCTTCTAATGTCATTTTGCAGCCGCCTGCTTTGTCCATTGCTTGCAGGAAGAGCAGCCCGTTGCAGCTAGCTGGTGGGGGCTTGGAACCAGGGTGGACCGGCAGCCCCCCTAAGTTCCCTGTGCTGCAACTGCCCAGCAGGCTATCAAGGAAGTTCAGCTGTCCCTCCCCCCACTGCCATGTGCTGCTCCTGCCCTGCCTTGGAGCTGCTCCCAGAGACTCCTGCTTGCTGTACAGGCGCAGGAAGGGGGCTAATGTCACGGTGTCCCCCTCCCCCCTGCACCCCGCTTACCCCTTCTCCATATAGAGCAGGGAGGGGACACAGATGGAGAGCGACAGAGACTTAGGGCAGCAGCTGCGGTCTGAACTTCCTGATCCACTTAAAAAGACAATGCACTTAAGAGGGGGGTTAGCTTACTTAAAGGGACAGTGTGCATCTCTCTCTCCCCCACACACAAGGTATGTGTCTGTCTCTGTCTGCTATGCTGTCTCCCCTCCCTCATGTTCGTGCTGCCCTGTGTGAAGCACTACATTAACAAGGTGTTAACCTTTAAGGGCTCAGCTGAGTGCTAGTTCATCATTTAGCAGCAAGGCATTCCCTGAGAAATATCCTTCCCTCTTCCACCCTCTAACTTCACCACCTCAACCAAGCTTCACAATCATCATAGCTGTGAACAGTATTAAATTGTTTGTTTAAAATGTATACTGTGTGTATAGATATCTATATAATATATAGTTTTCTGTCCGGTGAAAAAAATTTCCCTTGAACCTAACCTCCCCCCTTTTACATTAATTCTTACGGGGAAATTGGATTCGCTTAACATTGTTTCACTTAAAGGAACATAACTACAACGTTAAGCGAGGAGTTACTGTACTGACAGATTTCCCTAGTTAAGCATAGGTGACTTCATATCCTTCAAAGTGCAACAGAACCAAGAGCAGGAAGCAATAAAAGCTAAAGCTCGTCTAAAAATAAAATTAGTGCAAGTCACATGCCTGCCTCCTTCTCAAGATCGTTATTACAGGTTTTCCAAGCAGTCATAATACTGTAGTATGGACACAGAACATAAATAAACCTACATTAGTGTATATTAGAAGCATAGTGTATTTAAAAACATTCCAGGTGTTAAAATTTAATTACCACCTTTATGCATTGCTCATTCCCAATAATGTTGTAATGCTAGATCTGAAACGAGACATAGGAGTTTGACTGGCCAACCACATTCTAAGGAGGCATGCACCATGTGCTAACATGTCATGGCACTCCTGCTTAGAATGCTCAAGCCTCCTCACTCTAGAGGACCCACAAACATCAACAGCTCTATCGGTGTCTACATTATCTGATGAATCGCACATTCTGTACATTTAAGAATTGGTTCTTAATTTGTTTACCAGAGAATACTACATTAGGAACCCATGAAATCATTTATGTTTTAGTGCTAATGCACTTTAAATGTATGTCTGTGCCACAGACACAGGGGCATCTACACAGAAAATCAATGATTTTTTTCTTCTTTAAAGTGTACCTTAAAGATAATAAATTAATACATAGTAAACATTCGTATGGATCACTAGCTTTAATTTTCCTGAAATACATCTTCTAAAGCTATTTGTACATATAAGAACGATAAACTATTTTGCTATCTGTTATCGCAGGTATTAGCACTGAAGGTGGGGATGGGGCAGGAGAATGAATAGCAACTAGTAAAACAATCTAGTTTATGAAGAGGAACCTAAGAAAAAAATTAAATCATATCAGTTAAAAAATACATACCTATTTTACATGCACAGTTGGAAAATCTGAAAAACAGATTCTTACAAAAATAAATTCCCATATTCTATTAATCATTATTAATTAAAAAAAGGCACAAAGGAATATTAGTAGTTGCAAACTAAATTCCCACTGACAGGAACTACACTTATTTAGTCTGAGTAACACAGAGAATTTAGAAACCCAAATATTTGGATGCTCCAGCCAACTGAGACTGAATAGCATTCATGCAATTCATGGGACATGCAGTTTATCAGTGTAACCACAAGAGACCATAAAAGAACAGACTTTGCCCTCAAGTCTTCTACCATTAACACATGCAGGACTTGAAAGGAGAGAAATTACTTCAGGTCTCTAAAAGTTTAATTATATTCCTGTTTCAGGCTCCAAATCATAATTGGCTGAATAATTTGACTCCCAGAAAGTTGCTGTATCTAGGAGATATTTATATTTACAGAACCAGATGCAACTTTGTTTCTTTGCAATTACATTAAGAAAGCATTCTCCAGGTTATTCATGTTGTTATGGAACTAGCTCTAAAAAAAAATCATCAATAGGGAATGCTACATATGTCAGAGAACTAAAACTTTTCATCCTGAGAATTAATCACAAAATAATACTCCTCACTTACATAGGTCTAGATTGTAATTTTGCAATCTGCCCTGAGGGAGGCCACGTCTACACTAGGGGGAGCCCAGGGTTTACCTCAACCAGCTAGCACAGGGGTGGGCAAACTTTTTGGGCCGAGGGCCACATCTGGGTGGGGAAATTGTATGCAGTGCCGGGGCAGGGAGTTGGGGTGCGGTGTGCAGGAAGGGGCTCAGGGCAAGGGATTGGGATGCAGGAGGGGTGTGGGATGCAGCAGGGGGCTCAGGGCAGGGAGTTGGGATGCAGGAGGGGTGCAGGCAGAGGGCTTAGGGCAGGGAGTTGGAGGGGAGGGAGTTGGAGGGCAGGGTACAGGAGGAGTTCGGGCTTCAGGGTGGCAGCGGTGCACACTGGGGCCAGGGCAGTCCCCCTGTATGCCTGCCCTGTCCCCGGCCCTGCACCGCTCCAGGAAGCGCTGCGGCCCCTGGGGGTGGAGGGCTCCGCATGCACTGCCCTTGCCGCACCTTCAGGTATCTCCCCCAAAGCTCCCATTGGCTGCGCTTCCCCGTTCCCGGCCAATGGGAGCTGTGGGGAGTGGTGCCTGGAGGCAAGGGCCCGGGGGCCGCAGGGACGTTGGGCCAGCCACTGCTGAAAGCGGCCCGGGGCCGCAGCACCACGGGGGGCAATCCCATGGGCCGGATCCAAAGCCCCAAGGGGCCAGACCCGGCCTGCAGGCCATAGTTTGCCCACCCTTGAGATAACACATGCTAAAACTGTAACTTGCCTTATATGTACACTAGGATTTGAACACGTGTTAGACAACACACACAAAAAAAAAAACCCACTTTATTTTCAAGTGAAGACAAGGCGTGAGCACCAGTATGTGGCTGCACAGACCCAGTCCCTGCTTCCTCTATGAGAGAAGTAAACTGTGCCACCCCCTTTCCTGGTGCAGCTTAGTTCCCTCTCTGCAATGCTTCAGCTGCCCACTTGCTCTCCCCGCATGCTACTCCCTGAAATAGCTATCACACCAAATGAATAATGGGGCTCCTTATACCCCAGGGCGATCACACAGCAAGAGTAATGTGGTCCATAGTACTTTCCATTTGATAATTATTAATTGATTTATCCCCAAAATATCCTTTCATGGTAGGCATGTCTGAACTATTATCCTTGTTTTACAGATGAGGAAACTAAGGTGCAAAGATATTAAGTGACTTGCCAAAGGTCCCCTAGGAAATCTGTGGTAGCGTCAGGAAAAGAACCAAGAATTTCTCCCTAACTTTCCAGCCAATGTCCAAGTGAAGAAAGGAACAGGTCAGATCCTATTATCAACACTTATTTGGGAACTCTTTACTAGTTGATTTAAAACATAACAGCATTAATTTAAGGAAAGCCTGGTTCACAAAGGTGTTATGCAAACTTTTCCAACTGCCATTGTATTATAACCTGGGTCTCAACATCCCTGATATTCTGGTTCTGCAACTGTTTAACAGACACTAACAACTGTTCCAAATTGTGCGACAATAGCAGTGCAACTGAAATAAGTCACTTTTAAACCAAAATAAGAATGTGGCCAAGTGGTCAATCCAGAAAGGAATTTTGTTAAGGTTCCTCAAACTTACTATTTTGGTCTTTTATATTCACACTAATAATACACACTGTACATTATTCATCAATAAACTCAAACAAACAAAAAGAAACACTTACCTGCTATACACTTTAGTTAATAAGTTGTTTATCTGCTTATCTAGTTTGTATTTTGAGTAATCCTCAAGGCCATCTTTAACTGCAATAATTGTGAGAACTACTACTAGAGGTAACATGGTAATTTCTTTCTGGAAGGCTTCCACCAGTGGAACCCAGTTCAGGACAACTAAAAATAGGAAATATAAATTGGCAGCTCTGAAACAAACAAACAAACAAAAAAACAGATGCAAGAGTTAGGAATGGAATGAAGTTTAGGAGGTGAGTAAAAGGCAGGTGATGCACATAATGACCACGACATTTATGAAAATGGACCGTAAATTTGGTAGGGCCCTAGGTATAGCTTGCCACATGAACCACTAGTATAACGTCAGATCTTCCCAGGAATTCTTACCTGCTAAAGCTGGCTTCCTACATTTTCAGCTCATGAATTTGTACGTGAAGGACATGTGACTTTGCAGTCCATAATGTTTTATGGAAATATGCTTATGAGTGTGAATATTATGTAACCGCTTTATGCAAAAGGTTTCTTGTAAGGTATCATTACAAAGCGTATAATCTACTGAGTGTATTCATCCTATTTGTATGTAGGTATCCTTGAATCTGAAGCTAGAAATATGAAGTATAACTCTGAGGTCCTATTGTAATTGTGCAAAGTGTGGGTCATTAATGGTGGTTTCGAATCTTGATGGTTCCCATTGACTAGGACAATTGGTTGTAAATGGCTCTGTTTACTTACAAACCTTCCTGGATACATGGGCCGGCCCTGGAAGAATGGAGGCTGGGGTTTCACGGGACATGTGAACATGTCATCTTATACTGGAATCCATCTTAAACCTGGTGCTTTTCCATTTAGAAGGAGGAGTGGGGACCCAGAGAGACAAAAGATTCCTGCCTTGTGCCAAAGCTATAAAAGCAGGTGGAACAGAACAACTGTGGCTGCCAGTCACGAGAACACCCCTAGTTTCCACCTAAGATGTCTGCTGGAACTAACAAGGACTGTACCGGGGAAAGGATTGTGCCCAGACAAGGAAGGAGTTTAGCCTGTGAAAGAAGCTTACTGGAACATCTCTGAGGGTGAGATTTTACCTGTAATCAGTTTCTTAATGCATTAGGCTTAGACTTGCACATTTTTACTTTATTTTGCTTGGTAACTTACTTTGTTTGGTCTGTTATTACTTGAAACCACTTAAATCCTACTTGTTTTACTTAATAAAATCACTTTTGTTTATCAATGAACCTAGAGTAAGTGATTAATACCTGGGGGAGTGTGAGAGGCCAGAGTGGCCCCGCACTGGCGCAGCAGGGGTTAATCCTTCCTTCCTGGCAGAGGAAACCCCGCCCCGGAAGCCCTGCTGGGTATGCTCCAACTAGAGGCTAGGTATAAAAGCCTGCAAAGCTGCTCAGTTGGGGCTGACCACCGGAGGAGAAAGACGCACACGGCCAGCTCCCGAGGAGGAACAGCCCATGTTCCAGCCCGAACCCTACAGCTCAGAGGGAGGACCCGCCAGAGGGGAACGGACTGGAACCCACGTCTTCAGAGGAGACCACGACATTGAGGGTAGGAAGTGACCCGGGGAACTTTAGGGACGAGCCGTGTTAGAGCAACACTGATGTTCGGCGTGCTGCGGCTGGATCCCCGCCGAGCCAACAGCAAGGAGAACGCCGCCATTAGGCGAGCACTGGGTAGCGACCCGGTAGAGAGGGAGGGTCCTGGTCCCCCTACGCCTCTGGCTGTTGGGCCACACTACCCCGCTACTGAGGGAGAGATGACGGACGGGACACCACCAGGAGGGGGCGCTCCGCTGGACAGAGCTAATTCCCAGAAACAACCAGTAGGAGGCGCCAGGTGGTGAGTCCCAACCCCGTTACAGGGAGCAAACAGCTGTGCGTATCTCTCTATCAGTGTTCTAGTGGGCGGATAATTTATGAGTTTACCTTGTAAAAGCTTTATACAGAGTAAAACGGATTGATTTGGGGTTTGGATCCCATTGGGCGCTGGGTGTCGGAAACCTGCTGAGCAGTTTTTAGTTAAAATCCGCAGCTTTGAGGGCATGGACCAGACCCGGATCTGTGTTACAGCGGGCTAGCGTGTCTGGCTCAACAAGGCAGAGTTCTGGAATCCCAAGCTGGCAGGGAAAACAGGCTCAGAGGTAATCTCAGCACAGCAGGTAACAGTCCCAAGGGGGTCTCTGACCGAACCCATCACAGGGTGTTCCCTCCTCCCTCAGATGCGTATACCACTTCTTCTTGTTCTGACTCCATTTCTTGTATTGAGACACCCTCTTACATGTCTCCCATTGTATAGTACACAGAGACTGAAGCTACCAGTAACTCATCCACTCCCCACAAAATTAAGAATTAAAAAAAAAAAAAAAAAAAAAAGAGAGACAAACCCTGTTTCCATGCTCCAACCAACAGAGTTGCTGAGATGACTGTTTCAAACTAATGATCAGACAATGCAGAAAACAAACTTAACAGGTAAAAAATTCCTCCATCTGCACCACCATTTAAACAAATTTGTCACGGATAGAACTGCAATCTCCCAATCTAGAAAGAAGAGCATGTCAAGAAACTTCTGCTGAACTATAGCCCTCAAGTGGCTAAAGAAAAGGAGAGCCAACCTCATTCTTCTCCACCTCTACACCTGCCAAACAGGATGGGGACGGGGGTGGGGGTGAAATCCTATCATATGCTGCTCTATGTCAGTCATCCAAGAGGAGGGAACATCTAACTCAGGGGTGAGGAACCTTTTTCTGTCATGGGCCACTGACCCATAGAAGAAAATCACGGACCACTCACCTGCCTGGGGTGTGTGTAGAGGCTCAGGGGTTCCCTCTGCAGCAGGGTGAGCTGGTGCTCGTGGCCAGATGAAATTAACCAACAGGCCAGATCCAGCCTGTGGGCCGTAGGTTCCCCACCCCTGATCTAACTGATCTGAAATGGTGAACGAAAGGACATGACACCAAATGAGGAGAGATACCTCTTTTGAGTATCAGTTTTGGGATAATGTATCTTGTTACAAAGTTATCAGAACTGATTGCTAAATTCAGGAGAGAAGAATAGTTTATAAAAACAAATTTGTACATGTTGGCACATGCATTTCAAACAAACCAAAAAAAACAACAACCCCACACTGGAATAATTTCCACAATTATACACAAGAATCCTTTACCTGTGAAACTGTTCAAATAAATTCCGTGGTATAAAGTTGAATAAAGTGTATTTAGTAGTCCGTATTCTGTTGTTCATATATAATTTTGATACCTTTTCATACTCTTCTTTAAAGTGTCCCAGACATGGTATAACTATCCTATGTCTGCTAGGCACTTTGGATGATTGATAACACTTGTCACATGAGGAGCTGTTGCTGCTTCCATCTCTGCCTTCTGCAGATACCAGACGCTGCCAGCGATATCGGGCCCATCGGATGGGGTCTGCCATATTGTCTCAAATGATTTGTGATCCAGGCCAAGTCTTCTATCTAGCAAAATTTTAAAGTCAAGAAAGTTACATAATAAGTCTGGAGAAGCTTTAGTTCAAAATACAAACAAAAAGTTACAAGGGAAAAGCTGTTCACAATGGTTACTGCAAAGGCCTTTAAGTGAGGTTAACTTGGTTTGTTAACTTTACAATGAGAATTGAGTTACTACCCAATTTTGATTTCAAAATGAAAGGAACTATTAACAGTTTATGTGAGGTAGAAATCTCTGATTGAATAGTGCAGTAATCTATATTGACAGGCTATTTATTTAGATTTAGTTCTCCCTCTCAGGAACTGGAAAGAGATATAATCAGACCAGTTTTAGTTTGTTTTATCGTTTGTTTAAAAGAATTGTACCATAAATACAAAGCACAATCCCCACCTCGATATCCATCATCTACTGATGACTGGTGAAAAAATTGCCCACAGAGTACTTATGTTTCCCTGTGTGACGCTATCTAGCAGGTTGCCTGTAGTAGTTTAGTTCAAAGGAACATTAATGGCATTGTATTCACTTATTTATAAACCTGTTGATTGCTATCACATTACATATATCCCTGTAATTAAATAACCCCAGATCAAAGTATGTGTATATTCAGACATTACCACTTCATGAATACTAATGAATGATACTTATATTGTTTCACTTATCAATCCCGATTATAATGTAACGGCAGGCAATTGCATTATGTATATCACTGTAACCAACTACATACTTGTGAATGCCAGGAAAAAGAATGCTAACTTCAAAGCAAGGGTCATTGTATTCAACAATGGAAATCCACAGCTCAATCTGCAATTGCTACTCATCAAAACTCAAGTAGGTGAAGACAGTGTTCAGATTGTCTTCTGCAAGCAGGATCTATAAATATTAGTTTAAGGGAATGATCCTTTGGGGGGAGGGATAGCTCAGTGGTTTGAGCTTTGGCCTGCTAAACCCAGGGTTGAGAGTTCAGTCCTTGCAAGGGCCATTTAGGGATTTGGGACAAAAATCTGTCTGGGGATTGGTCCTGCTTTGAGCAGGGGGTTGGACTAGATGACCTCCTGAGGTCTCTTTCAACCCTGATAGTCTATGATAATTTTATGATTATCTCTGGCCTGATGGATTCTGACAGGGTGGAATACTAAGCAACTGGACAGCAATCCCCAAATTATTTTGGGTAACCCAGAGACACTTAAGGAAAACAAGCAGATCACCACGTCTCTGCTATCATACTGGATTTACAAGCTTTGACTCTCCTGTTAATGTATTTTTCTTGCTTTAACCTCTCAATAACTCATTTATTTTTCTTAGCTAATAAACCTTTAGTTTACTAGAGAAATTAGCTTTCAGCGTTCTCTTCAGTGTGATGTCCAGAAGATCCACTGACCTGGGGTAAGTGACTAGGCCTTTGGGGCTGGGGGTAACCTAATATGAGGTGATTTTTGGTTTTAATAACCTTTCATCACAATGTCCAGTTTGTTGGGGTGGTAAAAAGGGGCTAGAGAGCCTGTCTGTGGCTCCATGGTAAAACTAATATAGTAATCCAAAAGCACACATTTGTTACTGTCTTGGTGAAATCTAATTACAGAATATACCACCAGTTTGGGGCGTCTGCCCTGTTTTCTGGCAGTCTGACCTGAGATTGGCACTTTCAATTGTACGCCATACCAGACAGCGTGACACAGAGGTACCATTTAAAATTATTAATCATATAGATCTCTAGATACAGGACCCAAAGATATGCATGAAATAAGCTGGTACCTGAAGTCGGATAAATCCAAGTGAGAAAGATGTTCGGGGTTATATATTGACCATTATAAGACAATATTGCATGCTCTTCACTCAAAGCTAGGCCAGCACAGGATGTCTAATCTACTGCAACACCTTTACAGTAACATAATCTAAGGCATTCTTCAACCCCACTAAACAAGAGAAAGTTCTTGATTTAAGCAGTAACCCAACCAGCTATATTTACGTCGCTCAGTATCCCATACATATACTGTTACATTAATTCTTTTGCAGATTTATGGGTCTGTAGGCCCTCTAGCGTTCACAGTAAGAGTGGCAGTCCAGTAGTTCAGAGCTGCTCTAGAATTCTAGTGCCACTTTATGTACACAGCCTATCATTTAAATTTGGATTTGATAAAATCAAACAAATCCCTTACATTTAAAAAATTAAATAGCCATGACAATGACTTGTCTTATTTAATATTTTTGTTAAGAGTCAGCTTCCAACAGGCCTTTCCTTATGAGAAACATGAAAGAATAGTGGCATTTGTGGATGTGTGAGGACAGAGCTCCTGCACCTCATACAGAGGCCTCTCGGAATTGTGGGTCCTGCATTCTGAGTTGTATACATTACAACCAGCAATAGGTCTCAATTCTCACTTGTGTTATTGCTCTGCAATGTCCTGGCTTTCTTATCATGATCCTGCTTTTTTCAACCCAGGAACAGAGGCCAAGGAGGTTATTTCTTCCTAGGCGCCACCCACCCACCACCACTTGACATGTTTGATTCCTCCTCTAGTCGTTTACCAATTATTAAGACTACGATTTAGTCATGGGTATTTTTAGTAAAACTCATGGACAGATCATGAGCAAGAAACAAAAAAATCACAGCCCATGTCCTGTCCATGATTTATACCATAAATATCCCTGATTGAATCGTGCGGGGAGGGGACCCAGGGGAAGGAGCCCAAGGCACCAGCTGGGAGTCCCAGGCCAGCTCCTGCTCTAGCTGCATCTGGGACCACTGCTCAGCCAGTTCCTGGGTGCAGCCGCATCAAACGCTGCAGAAATCATGGAGGTCGCAGGAAGTCACAAAGAATCTGTGACTTCCACGACCTCCGTGACAAACACAGAGCCCTACTGATTCTCCCTCCATGGTCAGACCAGGATCACCAGTTCAACAAGGCACTCATCCTTCCAGTCCCTTGGGCTGCATAACCAGCTGAGCCTGCTAGCTCATCTGGCAGCAGAATTTTAAAAGGAATTCCTTTTAGGTCAGGCTCTACAATCACTGCTGACCATGACCAGCCCTATAAAATCCATAAATCACAGCACTGCCAAAGTCATTGAAAGATGCCTGGAAATCTAGCCTGTGAACAGCACACAAATAGCCTTCATTACCTAAACAATTCTCCCCAATGAATTAAAAAGGCCATAAACATTCTCATGTCTGAACTTTCTTCGCCAGCTGAGAAAAGTTTCCTCTGCCATAACAGATAAACCTGACAGCAAAGTTTCTGTTCCACTCACCTCAACTTGATTCTGGCAAGCAAGGTATTTATTTTCCTCACCATGCTTAGAGATTCTGCTTCTTAGACTGTAGTTTCCTGTTTCGTAAGACAGCCAGTATTATATTTAGTTTCCTAGATCAACAGTGAAGCTGCTGCTAGCTGAGGATATCCTGATATCGCAATACCAGTACATGAGGGGTGGGGGGAAGGGAAGGCAGAGGAAATCCACAAAATGTACAGTTTTCATTTCTGGATCTCACATTAGGTACACAAGCCATATGGTGTTCAATGACAAGATTTATATATTTTTGCCAGACTCACATGCATGCCTGTCTTTGCATTATTTGCAGAGGGCCTGCATAATGATACCAATCACTCTCCTAATACACATTCAGTGCAGCAAGAGGGCTTTAGGATTCAAACTGATTGAGTGGGAAGACTTTTAAGCTCATTTTTCACAAAAAGGACTGGAAATATAATCATAATGATCTTTTAAAAAAGAGCATAGGATGTGTCAAAAAATGACTGCCTTTTTTTTTTTTTTTAAGTCAGTTTAGCACATTGTCTACCACAGATGCTAAAAGTTTTCCCTCCATTTCTTTACTTCCTGTATTTCAAGAATTTTTTAGTCAGTTCATTATTATTGGATGGGACATTTCTTTTTAAAATTAGATTTGTACAAAATGCTGACACTGCACAAACAGAGTTTGATCCTGCACAACTAAAGTGGACGGAAGCCTTCAACGGGCAAAGTATCAGGCACTTAATGCACAGCTTAGGCCTGAATTTCTCTCCTTTAATGTAACTGGGGTTGGGACACATAGGAGGTGGTGAGCCCTTTCCAGAACTGTGTGTGATCAGGGTGGTTTGTGAACAAGTGTGGCAGGAAAGTGGCCTTCTCTGCAGCATGCTCCCTCTGTGATCTAGTGCAGTGGTTCTCAACCATATGTCTGTGGCCCCCAGGAGGGATGCAAGCAGGTTTCAGGGGGTCCACCAAGCATGGCTGGCACTAGACTTGCTAGGGCCCAAGGCAGAAAGCCGAAGTTCCGCCAGGTAGGACCGCAGCCCGGGGCCCCGAGCCCCACCATCTGGGTCTGAAGCCAAAGCCTGAGCAACTTAGATTCACAGTTCCCCCTATGTGGTATAGGGCCCCGGGAATTGCCCTGCTTACTACCCCCTAACACCAGCCCTGGCTTTTATGTGCAGAAAAACAGTTGTGGCACAGTTGGGCCGTAGAGTTTTTTATAGCAAGTTTGGGGAGCCTCAGAAAGAAAAACGTTGAGAACCCCCGATCTAGTGGAAATCCAGGCAACTATTAACTTCTGCACCTTCTAGCCCCTTCTACCTGGTGTAGTCAAAAAGATTAAATCCTCTCTCTATTGAAGTCAATGGGAATTTTGCCATTGACTTCAATGGGGCCAGGATTTCACCCTGGGTGATGTGGATGAAAGCCATGGCAATGTGGATCTAAACAAGCAATGCTGCCTGTGGGAAAGGGGACCAGCTGGAGAGGTGCAGGATCCAGGAGGACGGACCCAGTTTCTCTATGGGGTTTTCAGATCAAAACACACCATATTGATTCTACAGGATCCAAACCCCCTTGCCTCAGAGGACAATTACGCAGTGGTTCTCAAACTTTTGTACTGGTGACCCCTTTCACATAGCAAGCCTCTGAGTGACTTCCCCCCCACCCCCATAAATTAAAATCACTTTTTTATATATTTAACACCATTATAAATGCTGGAGGAAAAACAGGGTTTGGGGTGGAGGCTGACAGCTCACCACCCCCACTTAATAACCTCGCGACCCCCTGAGGGGCCCGACCGCTGTTTGAGAACCCCTGATTAAGAGGATATACCACAGGAGAAAAGTGTTGTTTCCAGTGGACTTTGTTCCATGCTATGATTCCCCCCCACCATGACCCCCCCCCAATCACTAGGGATGAGCGAGCCAATGGAGACATTTACTAAAATATGGATTTGGTGAATGAGAGAGTCTTGTGTTCCACAATGAAAATAAAGCTACTTGCTTGAGATTATTTATAAACCCAATACATATCTGTTGACAATTTCTTTTCCTTTGATTCACCTTACAGACTAACTCGGCTACTACTTTGAAACCTTTTCTTTGACTGTAAGCTCTCTGGGGGAAGGGACTGCATCCTCCTGTCCAGCACATGGCACAACAGGGCCCTGCTCCTGCAGGTGCGACGAGAATATAAACACAATTATAATTTTGTACTGTATCTATTCAATAAAGCTTTCATTTAAAGGGTTTTAAGAGTCTAGCTGCTCATCGAGGTTTAGTGATTCTTTCGAAGGATTCTGAGGCTTTGCAGCACTTTGATGAACACGGTGTCAGACAGCTCTGATCTAAGGGCCAAGAAAACTATGCAGGTGAAAGTTTAGGGGGAGGAAAGGGAGGCTGAAACAACTAGACAGAAAGGAGGATGTCTCCTCACAAACAAAAAAGCCATGCAAGTGTCCCAGTGCATACACTGTATTTTTCAATGTGTGATCTTATGGAAACTGGAGTGGGTCTTTTTTCTCTAATCTCAAGTGCATTATTTTATACTTTTACTATTTTATTCCTGCATTTACACTGTGCAATGCGGAAATGAAAGAGCCCATTTCAAAGCCTGGGCAAAAAGTGAAAGAGGTCAGCTTAGCGTGGAAACCTCATTGCAATCTTCATGTCACTTTCCTGGCAAGTTGGGCACAGCTATGAGATTAAAGTGAAAAGTCCTTGGTCTCACACTCCTCTCAAGTTGCAGCTCCTATTCTCCTCTCAGCTCTCCTGAAGCACCTGTCCTTCACCTGTTCCCATGCCCACTGCAGCCACTTTGCTGCTGCTCTGATTTTTTGCTTAGTCCCCCTGTGCTTAGTCATATCTCCAACTAATCACTACCCACATCCTCCTCCTCCAACCATCACTTGCTATAGATAAATCTCAAACTCTCAGTTTGCTCCCATCTGTAACTTTACCTATCTAGCCAAGCTCATGACTCCTGCTCCTCCCTATTGTGCCCACGGCTACCTCCTTATCTCTTCCTCCTCCTTCTCCAACCAATGGTGATGCCACCCCTCTTTCGAGCCGCTCCTCTCTGCTCTGGCTTGCTGTTCCTTCCCCTCACCACTGTTCAAAAGCCTCCCCTATGGGCTCACCACCTATTTGATTTTCTCCCACACTTTTATTCCTGAACAAATCAAATATACTTGGGAATGCAGAAATTAGTTGGGACTGTCCTGACTATTTTGTATGTAAATACTCATTCTTCACTTCACCTTCACAAAAATAATCCCAGGGAACAATTTCCTTAATTAAAAACTAACTAACTAAGGAGAGAGAGAGGGAAAGGAAAAAAATGACAAGCCTTTCCCAAGCCAATTCCTCCATTCCAGCTGATAAGGAAAAATGCCTAACCCAAGGTGCAAAACATTCCTGAATATGAAATAAGGCAGGGGAGGGAAGTATAAGTCCTGCAGCTGCACAAAATATGCAAGTGCTTTCTGGATTGCTTTTCTCCAAGGGTATGTCTGCAATTAGACATCCATGGCTGGTCTGTACCAGCTTACTTGGGCTGCAGTGCTCAGGCTAAAGAGCTGTTTAGTCACAAGGTTCTAGAGCCCGGGCTCCAGCCCAAGCTCAAACAATCTACACTACAATTAAACAGTCCCTTAACCCGAGACCTGTGAGCCCAAGTCAGCTGGTACATACCAGTCGCGGGTGTCTAACTGCAGTATCGAAGTACCCCAACTGTTTCATCCAAGAGCCCATCATGTCAAATCTAGCTTTGCATAAGAGATCATACTATCACACACCTTTGCTATCTGCTATTATTCCTACAAGGATGCAAGCAGTTCGTAATACAGCGCAGTAGGTCATCTGTCCAAATATTAATCCGATACGAACATGATTAACTTTGCACATTCAACAAGATCAAACCTAGAAAGCTAACTTCTTATGAGAGACCAGGTGGATGAGGCAGTATCTTTTATTGGATCCACTTGCGTGGGTGACAGAGACAAGCTTTTGAGCTTACACAGAGCTCTTCTTCAAGTAAATTGGAAAGTTGATCCAGTAAGAGATATTACCCTTACCCATCTTGTCTCTCTAATATTTTGGGACAAACATGGCTACAACACCACTGCCAACCATTTATTATGAAGCATCCAATAGCTAGCCCTTACATTGTGAAGTTATAGCTCCTATATAGATTAAAACATCCCTTTGTGCAAGTGTAGCCTAGGATAAATTATAGTGCTTACCTCTCTCTCTTTAGACAGTATAAAATAAATTAATCAATCACTCACCCTCTCCCTTCCTCTTGTACAGTTAATATCAGGTATAGGCTGACAAACACATGTTAAAATTAAAGGCAATTGAAAATTTTTAAATATTTTTTCCCAAAATCATTTTTTAAATGGAGAGTCTTTGTGAAAAAGATTGGGTATTTTTTTCCCATTTTCTATTTCTCAACAATACTAAAGAAAACAAACAACGTAGTCATTTTTCAGTATATTATTATTTTTCTTTTTCCTCCTCGTTCTTCCCCTCCCTCCTTTTTTCAGAGGAAAAACAGGGTGATAACGGGGTATGTGTGCAAAAACTAAACACAGCAAAATAATTTTCAAAAATAAATATTTTCATGAAAAAAATTCTGAAAAATTGTTCCTTTTCAAAACTTGCAAAAAAATTATTTTGCAAAATAAATTCCCCAATTTTTGAACAGTGCCAATTAAAATATTAAGCCTTCTCTTAAATAAAATGAGTGAGGCATTAATTATTCTATCACTGCTTTGCAACATTCACCGTTTGTGATTTGACAATGCATCTTTCAGCTACCAAGTCAATCATCCCTCATAAAGGGCATTTATCTCAAAATGACAACTTACTGATGTTTTTACAGTTCTAGAAAATATAAAACCTTCCTGATTATTCCAGGTGGACATGTAATAAAAATGTAGATTTCTCTAATAACATTAACATACCTTTACAGGGTTCTCTACTTAGTTATTTCCTAAATCATAGCCTCACACAGGATCAAATATTATAATATTGTGCTTGAGTTTTCCAAATCTTGTTGTGCAAATAATGTTTTTTTTTTTAATTCAACAGAAAAAGTGATCTCAGTACAATATTTTCAGTTAAATACTCAAAGAAATTATTAATCTCACCTCAAAGTAATCTTAACTGAGATAAATACTTGAAAATAAATTACCTCATTACTAATGATCAACAGCAAAATTAACAACTGCTCTCCCATACACATGGCAAAATTCTTAGGCCCCTTTGTGCAGCTCCAACAACATAAATGGGCCAGAAAGCGGGCCTAACAAGACAGATGGAGATTGTTCAGGCATGAGAGAATCCTTAACCACCCAATATAGCATGTTACCCCTCTCAGCAACCCTTAGTGTAGAAGTTGTGCCAGTCTGGTGGTGAAAAAGACAGCTTTAGGCCTCCTTTCCCTCCTCCCTCCACTTCCCTGTCGGACCTGAAAATCAGAACCATGGATTGAAAAATAGAACTGGGATTTAAAGATGCAAGGGAATCAGATTGTTCTCATGTGTATAGATTAAACCTTTATGGAGGCAAATAACCGATATGGCGCCTGATCCAAAGATCACTGAAGTCAATGGGCAGCCTCCCCATCATTTCAATGGACTCTGGATGAACAGATACATAGCGAGCAATTTTGGGGATTTGTAGTTTCAACCACTGCAAAAGGTATTTAATTGCAATATTTTAGTGAAATGCAGACTAAGACTCTGCAGCACTTGCTTTTTGTTGCAATAATGCAAACTAAGCACATTCTGTTTCTAAAATGGTTTTAATACCAACTTTGCAGGATATTTTTTTCCCCATACATGAATCAAATTGATTTGGATGATTAATTTATTTACAGATTAGAAAGATCCTCTTGCTAAACACAAAAGATTTGAATTACTTCAAACTACGAGGCGATAATAATTGAATTATAAGCAGCATGTAAGTTAGTTTGAGCAATATTTTTCATTGGGTATTCAGACCAGCGTTACCTATTTATCTTTATATTTCCTCTATTCTTATGTCTCATCTTACCTCTTCTATAATGTCTATAACTCATTATCTAATGTACTTCTCCTGAAATTAACCACAATTTGGCATGGTTAGAATTTTGCTGCAAAAGTTTAGTATTCCTGTTCTCTGCATCTTTTCCATGGCACTATTATAACACATGCAAAATATGATGGAAGCATTGCTTGGGAGTGGTTGGGGTTTTTTTTGAGGGGGAGGGGCCTTAAAATACACTGATCTACAGCCAAAATGCTTCTGAAATAAATGTGGTCAAACTTTACTAATTCTGGGTCACTGAGAACGAAAATGATGCTTAAAATTGTTGATTGGCTCTAGTTTTCAAGATATGCTATTGGGTCAGTATATACGACCCTGGACTTGGGAATGGCGGAGGATAAGTGAGTTATAAAGGGAAGGGATCTCAATTTAAACCAGAAATGACTAAAATACATCTTTGACTGGATCTAGGAATAAATCTATGATTGGGTTTGGACAGTACTTGCTTTTTAGGCAAAACAATGAATGATGCAATCTGAAGCTGGTATTGTGTCATACATGATATGAATTGCATCATATTATTCCTAGAAGTCATGGATGATGCAATCATAACGAAGCGTACATCACTCTGCTGAACAAATTGCCGTATATCAGCTCTAGAAATCATACAGTGTCGTGCTCTCTTATTTGTCGGTGTTTGATTTTGCAAAGGGACACATTTCTGTTTAGCCAAACTGAGCAGAGATGCCTCGTACTTGTGCGAACAGTGCAGATAACTTCTGCTATGTTTGTGGTGAAGTGACTTTTGAATCACAAAAGCGCAGTATAACCACTATGGTTAAGAAAGCCTATCACCTTTATTTTGGCTGCAAAATTGGAGATCAGGACAGGAGGTGGGCCCCACACATATGCTGCAACACTTGTGCAACAAATCTTCGCCAGTGGTTGAACAGGAAAAGGAAATCTATGCCTTTTGCAGTGCCAATGATCTGGAGAGAGCCAACAGATCATACCAGCAATTGTTACTTCTGCATGGTGCCTCCAGTTGGAAAAGGTGTGTCAAAGAAGAAAAAGTGGTCTGTGCATTATCCAAACATTCCATCAGCTATACGCCCCAGTACCCCACGGAGGAGGACTGCCGGTTCCTGATGCACCAGAATCATTCTCACTTGAGTCAGACGAGGAAGAGGATGAAACTTCTGGTCCTGAACCATCAATGTCACAGGACCCACATTTTCTCCCATCCTCCTCCTCTGAACCACACCTCATAACACAAGATCAACTGAATGACCTTGTCAGGGATTTGGAACTACCCAAGAGTAAGGCAGAGCTGTTGGGCTCCAGACTACAGCAGTGGAATCTCCTGGCAGGTGATGTTAGGGTTTCCATGTTCCGTGACCGTCAAAAGGATCTTGTCCCATTCTTCTTCATGGAAGGTGATCTTGTAGCCTGCAACAACATCGATGGCGTGATGGCAGCCCTCAACATCGTTCACGATCCAGATGAGTGGAGACTGTTCATTGATTCATCGAAGACGAGTCTTAAAGCTGTTTTACTGCATAATGGCAACGTTTTGCCATCAATTCCAGTTGGTCATGCAGTCCATATGAAGGAAAACTATGACAACATGGAACAACTTTTGAGGTGCATAAACTATGACCAACATCAGTGGCAGCTTTGCGGCGATCTGAAGGTTGTTGCTCTCTTGCTTGGTCTGTAGACTGGATACACAAAGTACTGCTGTTTTCTCTGCGAATGGGATAGCCGTGCAAGAGATTCCCACTACATCAAGAAAGATTGGCCACTCCGACAGTCATTGGAGCCTGGGAGGAAAAGTGTTCAGCAACCACCACTTGTTGAATCACGGAAGATTTTGTTACCACCCTTACACATCAAACTGGGTCTGATGAAGAACTTTGTCAAGGCCATTGACAAAACACAAGCAGCTTTCAAGTACCTCTGTTGAAAATTTCCAAGGTTAAGTGAAGCAAAGATAAAGGAAGGTGTCTTTGTTGGTGCTCAGATTCTTGAGCTTCTCCGAGATGATGCATTTGACCATGCACTGCGTGGCAAGGAAAAGACGGCATGGAAAGCCTTCCAGTTAGCAGCAATAAATTTTCTCGGAAACAACAAGGCAGACAACTACAGGTTGTTGGTGGAAAACCTCCTCAAGGCATACAAAAGCCTTGGTTGCAACATGTCACTAAAGATACATTTTTTGCACTCTCATCTAGATTTTTTTTCCACCGAACTGCGGAGCAGTGAGCGACGAGCACGGTGAGCAATTTCACCAGGACATTGCAACAGTGGAGAAACGCTATTAGGGCAAATGGAGCCCATCAATGCTTGCAGACTATTGCTGGACAGTGACAAGAGATGCTCCATTTAATGAATACAAGAGACAAGCCAAGAAGCGCTGAGTAGACACTGAATAGGACTAAGCTATGAACATAATCGTTTTTTGCCTTTTGTTTCATAAATGTTATTTATATAACCCTTTTGCTGATTTTTGAAGTGTTACATAAACAGGACAGGTGAAATATTATCATGTAAAGCAACCATAAACACATGAAAAGACCTAGGTTTACAATTTATGATTAAAACTCTATCTACACAATATACGTAGACATAAATATCTTAGAAAACAGTAGCCAATCAGTTGTTTTAATTGCCATATTTGAATTCAGCATATCAAAATACATAATAAATAGCACATTTTAACTCTGAAGCAGACATCTTCTCAAAAATTGTAGACCAGTGATACCAGTACTATAAAATGTTGTTGTTGAAGTTAGGTTCTCTTATCTTGCAGTTAGGAAAAAAGTTCCTTTTTAAATGCTGTGTTTTCTGCAGTCCTTGTAACCAAGCGCTTCTGGCTACTGTCTCAGACCCTGATCCTTCTAACACTGAAGAAAGTGAAAATTTTTTTACTTATGTTAATCAGTCTCACTGAAAAGTTATGCACCTGCTGTGTTTGCAGGATTGCAGCCTTCCTGTAAACATGTTTGCAAAACCAGACACATTTTTCTTTGGGCTTTAAGCTATTCAATATACCTTTTTTTCTTTAAATGCACATTATATAATCTGCCAGCATAACCTAATTCAAATAAAACTATTAGTAGATAACTTTGACTTCTAAACCAAGTCCTTGCAAACATGTCTTATGCACTAATCCTTACTGTGGGCCAAAGCTCCACTCCTACTATAAGATCCATGAGGGAAGACCAGCCATCACACTTAGGTGTAGCCCTAATTGGAGTCAGTAGGGTTTCTCATGGGCACAGCTGTCCAATTGAATGAAGCTCATAAATAAACCAAATCAAAATTGATTTTCATTGGACCACCAAAAGACTCATCTAGGCAGTTTACATCCTTAACAATTTTACCTGTCACCTCCAGCTGAGGTATGACAAGCTGTTAAAAAAACAAAAACAAAAACAAAACAAAAAAAAACCCAAACACAGTACACATTTTTGTTAGCAGAAAAACTGCATTCCTCCCCCACCTTCTTCATGCTTAAAAATGGCTCAACCATTTTTGATGAAATTTTAAGAAAAAAAAAAAATTGCTACCCGACTTACAGCAGGCCTACCAAATTTCAGTCATAAGGCTAACTAACCCTTTCATTCTAAAGTATGTGGGTGTAACCTTAATATAGGTATTGCTATACGCTCCACCACTAGTATACAACTGTTTTTAAATACAGTTAGTTTTTAGTTATGGTTATATTTAAAGAGAGACTGCCCGTTAGTTTAGGTCTAACATTAGTGATATTAAAAAAAGAGGGTGGAAACTTATATTGTAGCCCCCAAATTTCACATTCCTGCATGTACCTACAGTCAGCCATTTTGTATGTTCAACCACTGCCAGCTGAAACCTGATCATCATACGGATAGAAATAATCTTAGACCCTGAGAGGCAAGGCCATGCAGCTGCATGTTTGCACCTCTGTTAATCAGAATGGGAGGTTGGGACAGGGAGTTAATGTTCCATGAAAACAATGAATGTTTGGACAGATGACTTAGGTTTTAGGTGCCTCTGACGTGCAAGTTTTAGTGTTATGATTTAAAATGTTTTGCTGATAAGGAGAATAATAAATTGTTATTGGCTGTTAGGGAAATTGTTAGCCTATTAGGGGCTATTATGAGTTACGTGCTTTATAAAAAGTTAGAAAGTGTGATTTGGGGCAGTCCAAGGAAGCTTTTCTTTGGGCAAGGATCTGACACTTAAGTTCCCCAGCAGTGAGACAGAAGGAGGGCCCCTGGAAGACTGGCTGCTGATTCCTCAAAACCATCTTATCTTTAGTAAATATAAAAGTATACGATGTTCTGAATCTACTACTATAGGGTGTAAGTGTATGCATGTACTTGAGACCCAATAAAAAAGTAGTTTTAGGTAAAAGCATTCTGGTTTGTATCAATCATATATCAGAGGAACTGTGTCCCCATTGGTTTATTCCTGACACCACCTGGAGAGAAACAGTTGGGAGAGAATTGCTTAGGTTCTGAAAATCCTGGGTAACAATATGAATATAAATAAATGTTTTCATGAGGGGCATAGTTTACCATGACATGGAGCAGAGATGTGTGCCCGTCTCCTACCTTAAGTGTTTAAATATCAGCTTTTTGACTCATGGAAAAGAATTAATGGCAATAAAATTAAAAGTGGACATGGTTAGTGACTGTTGGGATGGTGCTGAATTGGTGTGGCCGTACTCAATCAATGATGAGAACATGGCTTGACATGACTGAACTGTGAAAGAGAATTCTGGGAGCAGAATCCTTCTCTTAGCATCAGACAGATTGCAGAGGGGAAACTGACTGGCTCCATGCTGCGTGTATGATCAATACTGATCTTTGGGTCAGCAAATATGTCCACTTGAAAGCAAACAACACGTGTAGAACATCCTGAGTGGAGCATGGGCTGACCCGGCATCTCGACCCTGTTGAAGGACATCACACAGGGGGCTGAAGTGAATGATTGATAAGGGCGTGAATGTGGGGTAATGTTCAGTTGGCACCACTCTGCAGTCTCCTCTTAAGGTATTAATTAGGTAAAAATTAGTAGTAACACGCGCACTGGGCATGCTTTTAAAACATGTGACTCCTTTGAGGAAAAGGAGTATAAAAATCAAGCAGATTAAATTACTGTTGGGGGGATTCCTTAATTACGCTTAAAGAAGTGATGCTGCTAGACAGAGTAGCCAAAACTCTGCTCCTTGGGCTCAAGTAGGACTGTGAGCCAGAGGGGTTTCCAGGTAGCCAAGGAATCCGAGACAGACCAGAGGGCTGAGGAGACCAGACTTGGAGAGAAGAAGCCGTCCATAGAATTTGGTAACCACTATCTCTGTTTGCCAAGCAGGAACTGTGTGAGGCTAGCACAGGGCCTGTTTGTGTATGTTTATGAAAGAGAGGCTTGCTAAGAGGAATGTATAGCTCTTAATATATAATTCTTTAATGTCTAATATAGGAGTTATGTCCTTAATGTCACCCTTTACCACTTGTGTAATTCCTTCTCAAATAAACTGCAGTGTATGCAAGTACTGTGGACCTTTTTTCATTGGTATGACAGTAATCTGCTCTGCTGGGAGCCATTAAAGATCCATTCAGGAGTAGTAGCCCCCTGGTGCCAACAGTGACCTCAAGATTTTAATGGGCCTGAGTGACAGGTAAGAGGGTGGTGGTGTCCACAGTGATTACAAAGAAAGGTATTGGGTAGAGCATGGAGAGAGGGGTAGATTAAGCTAAAGAAATGTCACTAAAAGCTTATCTATACTAAAAAGTTTTGCCGCTTTAGCTATATCAATATTAAAGCATCCTCAAGCTCAACATATGAATATTCAAAGGACAAATCAAAAAAATAAATCAGAGGCTTTTGTCTCACCTCATGCCCTTTTTCTTATGGTTGTCTCCTCCCACAACCTTTCCACACCTTCTACTCTTTAGAATGCCAAGAGCTCTGAAATTAAAACAGCTTCAGAAACATTACTTGCCAAAAGAAACACTGTTCCCAGTCCAGAGGCAAAACTAGAAGTGATACAAAAGGAAGAGAATTACTCTCTCATCAGCTAGTAGGTGCCTCCCACTGGAAAAAGAAAAATAGGTCAACTCTAGAGGACTGGTTCAAACAATATGGGAGGTGGTTGTTATGGAAAAATTAATGCACCAATTACATACCCACAAAACAGACATAGGACAAACAGATACTTGGATATTTGATTATCATTTATTCAACAAAGTATATTCACCTGCAAAAAAAAAAAAAAAAAAAAGCGCATACCTGTCCCTTTTTTAAACTACTTTTTTGGATATGCCTGGATTGTTAAATATGTATAATCAGAGATTTCAGTCAATTTAATAAAGTCACTACACTAGTTGTTTCTAAAGATGTTCACTCAGTAACATGGAACACTGTTAAATAGAGAGATCCAATGTTTATATTCCGGTATAATGTTTCTCTAAAGAAAGGCTAACTGTTGTAACAATTACTATACTGTCTCTGATTTTTACATGGCTAGAATTTGTAAACCTGTTAAAATTTCCTTAATAAAGTGATAGCAGGGAAGCTTTTGAACTCAAAGATTGACTGTCATAGAATAAATTCTACAAGTGCTGAGAAGGTGAAAGAGAGAGTGCAGATGAAGAAAAGGAGCACCAAAAGCAGTCTGGATATACCAATAAACATCCACAACAGGCAGCAATTGCTGCAAGGAACCATCTAGACAGAATTAGATCAAATAGTAAAATATTCATGTTCTAGGTCAGGGGTGGGCAAACTTTTTGGGCCAAGGGCCACATCTGGGTGGGGAAACTGTATGCAGGGCCAGGGCAGAGGGTTGGGGTGCGGTGTGCAGGAAGGAGCTCAGGGCAAGGATTGGAGCAGAGGAGGAGTGAAGGGTGTACGTGGAGGCTCAGGGAAAGGGGTTGGGGTGCAGGAGGGGGGCAAGGTGCAGGCAGGGGGCTTAGGGCAGGGAGTTGGGGGACAAGGTGCAGGAGGGCTTGGAGCTCCGGGGTGGCAGCGGCACGCACCGGGGCCATAGCACGCTCCCTGCCTGCCTGCCCGCCCTGTCCCCGGCCCCGCGGCGCTCCAGGAAGCGCTGCAGTCCCTGGAGGTGGAGGGGCAGAGGGCTCCATGTGTGCTGCCCTTGCTGCACCTCCAGGTACCTCCCCCAAAGCTCCCATTGGCTGAGGTTCCCTGTTCCTGGCCAATGGGAGCTGCGGGGGGCGGTGCCTGAAGGCAAGAGCAACACACACAGCCCTCTGCCCCCCAGCCCGGGGCCATAGTGCCGGTTGCTTCTGAAGAGTGAAATGGGGCCCACGGTGCCATGGGGGGCAGTCCCGCAGGCCGGATCCAAAGCCCTGAAGGGCCAGATCCGGCTGATTGGCCATAGTTTGCCCACCCCTTTCTAGGTGCTGGCAATAATGGAACTCCTAACATTGCACTCGATGAGTCTTTCATTCCTAAACTCTTCATAATGGAGGATTCGATTTGTTGAGTGCCCATTTGCTGCCAACCCCACACACTTACTAAATTCAGTGAGATATGGTGTTGCATAAGGAATTCAGGATCAGGCTCTTAATGATGTCCTGTTCTACACCAAGCAAGTCTTCTGAATTCTGATGAAATAGACCAAAAGCAGCAAGGGAGGCACAATCCAGGTTTCCTTATCTGGGTCCCAGATCGAGACTAGCAAATTCTATTAATAACATCCATAAAGTGAACAGTGTTTCCCCATCTATCTTAAGGACATCCTCATGAAAGACAATGTGCAATAAGACAGCCTCGTTGTAAACGGTATGAAAAAGCAGGAGCATCAGTTGTTTCTCAGCCAAGTTCCAAGTAGCAAAAAAAAAGAGGAAGTTTGCATTTGGTGGGATAATATTCCAATTAATTATGGGCCCAATAACACAAGTACTGAATGTCTCTTACACCCTTAATGCCCAATGACGTCAACAGAAATTTAGGGCATTCATTACCTTGCAGGAGCAGGTCCAAACTGCTGGAAAAAGATAAAGGAAAAATGCTGACCAAAAAAAAAAATCTTTCCAGCGAAGGAGTATGGTGAATAACTAGCTAGAGGGCAAGCCACTTAACTTTCACGATGCATGAAATTGTTGCCAAGTGTTCTGTTAAAACATCACTTGGACCTTGGCAGTTCTTTCTGACTAACTAGATTAATCACACACACACACCCCCCTCACTGTTACCTCCTCTCAGTCACTGCAGGCAACACCATCAACCTGCCTAGCAGGCAGGCCTCTAACTGGGACATGATCTTCAACTCAGAGTTCACTATAGAGCCTCACAACCAGGCTAAATCTTCCTGAATCTTTCCACACAACATCTCTTAGATACAGCCTTTCCTATCCATCCACACAGCTAAATCTCTCATCCCAGTTATCATCCTGATTATTGCTACAGCTTTTCTTCTGGCCTTGACAAATGCAATCTTGCTCAGCTCTCATCCATTCAGAATGCTGCTGGATCACCTTTCTAGGCCAATGGTTCTCAACCAGGGGGTACACATACCCCCTGGGGGGAAGGGGAAGCAAAGGTTTTCCAGGGAATCTCAACTCATCTAGATATTTGCCCAGTTTTACAATGGGCTAGTAAAAAGCACTAGCAAAGTCAGTACAAACTAAAATTTCATACAGACAATAACTAGTTCAGGGGTCGGCAACCTTTCAGAAGTGGTGTGCCGAGTCTTCATTTATTCATGCTAGTTTAAGGTTTCACGTGCCAGTCATACATTTTAACGTTTTAGAAGGTCTCTTTCTATAAGTCTATAATATATAACTAAACTATTGTTATATGTAAAGTAAATAAGGTTTTTTAAATGTTTAAGAAGCTTCATTTAAAATTAAATTAAAATGCAGAGCCCCCTGGACCGGTGGCCAGGACCCGGGCAGTGTGAGTGTCACTGAAAGTCAGCTTGCGTGCCGCCTTCGGCACACGTGCCATAGGTTGCCTACCCCTGGACTAGTTTATACTGCTCTATATACTATACACTGAAATGCAATTATTTTATAATTATATGGTAAAAATGAGAAAGTTAGGAATTTTTCAACAATAGTGTGCTGTGACACTATTGTATTTTTGTCTGATTTTGTAACCAAATCATTTTTAGTAAGGTGTAACTTGTGGGATACACAAGACATATCTGACTCCTGAAAGAGATACAATAGTCTAGAAAGCTTGACAGCCGCTGTCCTCAGCCATCACTTTGACCATGTCATTTCTCTCTTTGCATCCCTCCATTGGCTCCCCATTCTCTATCACATCAAACTTGTCTTCACTTTCAAAGCCCTTCGCAGCATATCCTCACCATATCTATCATTTGTCATTCAACTCTTGCCTCTGATCAGCCCTTGATGTCAGCCTCCATCCTCCACTTAGTAAATTTTCAATAAGCATCTTTGGGCATTTCCTCAGACCACCCCTCACACTTGGGAAGCGCTCCCCGAAAACAGCCACAAAGCTATGTAATTATCCTCCTTTAAATCCCTCCTGAAAACTCACCTTTGCTGTGATGACAACAGCAACTTGACAAAGGTTAGGCTGCTGGTGTGCTGAGACCACTGTCTACGGGATCAATACTATCTCTGTTTTCTCATACTCCCCCACTTGTCTGTCTGTAGCCATTTGTTATCTCTTGTCTTAGACTGTAAAGTCTTCGAGGCAGGCACCATCTTTTTATTCTACCATTTATATTGTAACGTCCTGATTCTGCTGCGGTATCTAATGAAAACATGGGGCTTGTCTGCACATGGAATAGATAATTAACTCACTATGCGGGATACTGTTTTTGTGGAATAAGAGTGGCCTAATTAGCTTAATCCAAGTGGGGCTGGGATTTCAGCCAGTGTTTATATTTTAGAAGCAATTGGCATGAAATTATTTTTCCCCACACCATAATGTATACTCCTTAGTACAAGGAATGCTATGGACGTGCAATTGCACTTGTTAAATAAGCAACTAAAAGAGAAAATATAAAAATTATGAGATAAAAAGTTCAATGTCCTGCTGCAAGTGCCTAAAGCAGTGTATTTCTAATAATATTTGAACTGTTCTATTAGGCATGCATCAATTTTAAAGCATTGCATGACGCTCTTTGAGCTAAGTTCTGAAATACAGTACAATGCATTGCTCATCTTCCTTGTCTTATTGTTTTTCTTATATTTGAGGTCAACTTGTTTCTGACAACTTTTATTAAATACGTTTCCTGAAGGAAGACCAGATGTAACCAGAATCCTGTGTGAAGGGAGAAGTGAAACAGAAGTTTGATTTTCCAGCAGCTTTTAATTAAGCATGACCAACTGCATAATTAATATGGTAACAAGGTATCTGGAAAATATTTGTTGCTATCTCTCTCCAAATTCCTAATTTTCACTAACATTTTTGAACACAAATACTTTGGAAGTTGGACAGGCACTTCCACGTGCAACAGTAGTATGTTAACCTCACAGTTATTTCCCCAGCTAAAAAGGAAGCACATCTATGTCCCTTTAGATATATATATCCCATAAGGCATGTGGAAACAGAGAGAAACCAAAAAGCAATACATATCCTTGTTAATTTGAATACAAAAGGAGAATAAAATAAAATATTAGTGACATCATCTTAATCTAAGTGTCCATGCTCAGAACTCCCAGGAAATAACAAAAATAAAACTCTCCTGTAGAAAAATCTACAAAACAGTAACACTACGGTATTGCTGCTTCACAAAGTTAGTCATCCCTAACCTGAAAATGAAACAGTCAATTTCCATATCCATTCAATCCTAAATGTATCTATGAAGGCTGCCAGTAAGGGTGTGAATTAGTGCCAACTGGGATAGTGTTTTTTTGTTATGTGGACACCTCCCCACTTAAAACTTCAACTAGACAATCAACTCATTTCATTTCACATAGATCAGTCACTATCCGCTTCAAGTCCTGATAGGCCTGGATTAAATCACACCAAGGCCCAGTTCTCAAAAGGAATTCTGCAACAACAAGCCATTGCATGCATACAATAAAGGGAGAAATACTGACTATAGAGACAGTTTCAAACTTCTAAGAGGGAAACCCCTGAGCGAGAAAGTTGCCAATATAGACAAGCCCTTAGTCTCTGTCAAGCTACCACTATTCTGTAGCCATCTTTAGCATGAGGCCTAGTCTTCACTTACCGGCTGGTCCGGAGGCACGCCATCGATGTTCTGGGATCGATCCCGGAAGTGCTCACAATCGACGCCGGTACTCCAGCTCGCCGAGAGGAGTACGCGGCGTCGACGGGGGGAGACTTCCGGCCGCGTCTGGACCGCGGTAAGTCCGGAGTAAGGTACTTCGAATTCAGCTACGTTATTAACGTAGCTGAATTTGCGTACCTTAGTCCGAAGTCCGGACTAAGTGTAGACCAGCCCTGAGTCACACAGGGTCATTACTGCACTTCTGTATGAAGCAATGGTTCTTTCCCATGAGCCACAGGAAAATGACAAATCTGTAGCAATGAGCTGTTGCAATGTATAATGCTCTTGCGTAGGACTAAATCAGTAATTGTGATGTGTTCTTCAGCTCTGAGCACAACTAGGGTTGGGTATCTGCCAACACTCTTTAGATTTTGACTTAAAATTTTGAGAAATTCATTTTTGTTATGGGCAACAGCATTTATTTTCCAATAAACATCAAACATATCTGATGGTGATGTTTTGGCAGTCGGAGGCCAGAGGGAAAAGCACAAGGGGAGATGTTCTTTCACGAGATGCTTGAAAAAACTTCCACAGCTCATTGATCTGAATTTTATAATCTATTCACACTTGCAAAACAAATATACTGCATGCAAATTTTCTAGTCATGTAAGATTAAAATCAGGTGTCTCTAAAAGTTGAAGAGTTGTGTCTTCAGTAATAAGCAACAGAAAAAGTATTTTCAGAATGGCTGTTGAGAAAAGGGAAATAGAAGAGAAAATATTCCTCAAACTTCAAGGTGTCCCAAACGCCGACAGCTACCTACTCACTATCTCTTGTGGCTTGCTTACTGTGCTCTTGAAACTTAAGATACATAGTGTTTCTTTGCTAAAAAAGGACATGTATTGAGCATTTTTAAGTCACTGTTATACCAGAGTTCTTTATCCAGAGGGTAATGCTAGAATTTTATTGTAGCAACTTTTAGGGAAAGTCACAAGGGAATTATATTGATAAAAACAATTTTAAGAAATCAAGTAACAGGAATTCACACACAAAATACCCTAAAGGCAGAGTGGGAACAATAGATACGTACGTCCAAGCCTGAGTCACAATGCACCCTGAACAGCACGAAAGGGAGAACTATGTCAGTGAGCCCACCTCTCTGGAAAACTATCTGGACAGGCCACATATGGTACATCTACACTGCAATTAAACCCATGCAGCTGGCCCATGTCAGCTGACTCAGACTTGAGGGCTCAGGCTATGGGCTTGTTTAATTGTGGTGTAAAGGTTCAGGCTGTAGATCAGGCTCTAGGACTCTCCTCCCTCACAGAGTCCCAGAGGCCAGGTTCCAGCCCGAACATCTATACTGCAATTAAACAGCCCAATAGTCCAAGCCCCATGAGACCAAGTCAGTTCTTGTGGGCCAGCCGCAAGGGTTTAATTGGAGTGTAGAAATACCCACATAGGCTTATTACCCCTTTGGCTTGCTTTTCCTTGATTCATTTAAAGATTTTTTTCTAAATTGGGATTGTGCTGCTCTTTAAAAGCCTGAAAGGTTTTTTTTGTTTGTTTGTTTAAATTTAGAAATAAACTTTTTTTCCTGCTTGAGTTTTAACCTTATGAAAATCAGGAATGTAAAGTCTGGGCTTCCCTGCATACTGGAAAATATAAGGTACGTTTACTGTTAACTTTTAACATAGTATTTGAAGAGGTGAAGATGCTGAAGATTTAACAAAAACCAAAGCTTTAAAAATCCTTTTTGCTTTTAAACAGTTCTACTTTGACTCTTTATCTGGTCATATCATTTTTCATACAAGCTCTCTGGCCTACACGGGACAGGAAATTGCAATGTAAAAAACAAGCAGGTTATTTTTTAAGCTACTTTTTCCACATCTTTTTTGATCATCCTAAAGAATCCAAAAAAGGTACAAGCCCCATTCCCCCCCTTTGTTTCTAGCTATTCAAAAATGACCTGCAGTTGGAGCCTTACTCGGACATGGTCACTTGCACCATTTTTAAAAGTCTCATTTAAAAAAAGGACTTTGCAAACAGAAAAGAAAAGAAGCTAAAGGTCAAATTTTAGGTTTGACAACTGAAACAATATCCTGTGGAGCAGATTCTGGTCTCTGTGATACATCTGCAATCATTAAATAACGGGATTCACAGAGTCACTGAGGCTATGTCTTCACTGCCAAGAAAAGATGCATTTTTGCAACAGTATAACTAATGTACATTAGCTATCCTGTTGTAAAACCATAGTGGAGACAAGCACTGAAGTTTACACTACATGGTACTGTCAAAATAATGTCACTTTTCTTCTCCCATCACTTGCATTCCCTGCTCCTTTGCAAACTCCTTCAACCTCCAAGTTTTGAGCTTCTCATCCTCACTCACAAGGCTTCGCTCCTACTCTTCCCTCACCCCCCCTAGAGTCAACGGGGTCTAGCAGATTGAACATAGGACTGGATTCCTGGAACTGCTGAGTTCTAATTACCACCTTGTTATTGACTTGCTGTGTAGCCTTGGGCAAGTCACTTAACCTTTCTGCATCAGCTTTTCCTCTGTAAAATGATTACCTGTCTCACAGTGACGTTGTATGGATTAATTAGTTAATAGCTATAGTGCTTTGAAGCTGTACATCACTATATATTGTGCTACTACACTCACACACCATTTAAATTTCCCTGTATACCACCCTCATTTTTTTCTTGACCGCTCCCTTTGCCTCCTTCCATCCTCTCCTGACAATATGCCTCCTTTCAGGTCATCATTTTCACTTGTACTGATCTCCAAAGCATTGTTAGCTACATGAGCTCACACACACACACACACACACACACACACACACACACATTCCTGTTCCATAAAGCTTTCCAACTGTATGCATGTGTTCTGGTTTGGTATAATTTTATACTGTACCTCCACATGTCTAGACTCTGACCTACAGGTATCAATGGAAGGCCCTCTGCTTCTGCACCAGGTCTTTGCTCCCAGTAGCCAGCTCCTGACAGTGGGTCTCCAATGGATACTGAAAAGCTACATTAACTTTCCTGGAAGATCTCTGCAGGGGCCAATCAAGGGAAAGATAGACAGTGCATATTCTCACCAGGCCCACTTTCCATCAGCTCCTATTCATGGGTTTTCAGCCTCTTAGGGAGCTCTGTAAGTACAGAGGTACAAGGGTGACAGATGTTGGTTCTGAAGCAGCTGATACCGCCTTCCACAGGAAGGATCTGATTCACACACAGAAGTCGCAGCTGCATGTGACTCATACGGGCCTCTGTTAGTTGGCCAATTTTACCCACTGCACAGGCCCACAAATACCTGTGGCAGTACATAAATAATAGCCCTTTGATTTCAGTGTCAAAACTACACAGACTAAATGTACACAAGGCTTTGTTTTAGCCTCCTAATCTGTTTTGACAACCAAGAGTTATTAAACATCTAGAGGTCTAGAGAAGTAATGAACACCCACAGGCCTAAGGATCAATTTATATTGTGGAAAGCAAATAATAATAATCCTCTCTCTTGGGAAGGCATTTGTTATTGTTTTCTCTGTAACAAGAAACTGCAAAAGGCACTAACAAAAGTCTTTGCAAACCCGAATCAAATCTGCATGGAGTCATCTTTAATGGAGGTGCCTTTTATAAATCAGAATTTAAATTCTCACATCTAAAATAGGATCAACGTTTTTTCTGGGACGCTTGTGTTACAAACAACAGAAGCCACTTCTGCAGTTAAATGGCCTGAAGGCATACAAAATAGCCTGTAGACCTCTGAACTCCACCAACTAAAAGAAAGGTTTGGCTGCTTTCAATTCTCAGACCCTGCTCCTCCATTGCCTTGTAACTTGTTTAGTAATTTATACCTATGTAAAACACTACCAGATCAGAATAGCACACAGGTGAAAATAACTATGAAAGTTGCACAGCCATGCCAGTATCTGACCCTTCAATGCTACCTACAAGCCTGACTTAGTACAGGGAACATGTGGAAAGCTTGACAGTGGGTTAGAGTACAATACAATCAGAGTTTACTGTACATTCAGAGTCAAAGGCACAGAAGTGGGATCTGAACAAATAAAGTGACAAGAATCCACACACAGCTCACTCCAACCCCAGGCGAAATGACACCTGAAAAGCAGTAGGATCTAACAGCAACAGAAAAGTTTTCCCCATGGAACATGAAGATTTTTTAACTGTAGCTTCTCTCTGCACACCCTTCCTCAGCAGCACTGCTGCCTTCATGTTGGCTCTATCCCATTAATAGCTCCCCAACGTTGAGAGTGAATGGGTTTAAAGAAGCCTCTACAGCTTACAAGTTGCCCCCTATCGTAGAAAGATGCTCTGCTCCATTTCACAAGCTGCCTTCCCTGGAAATCCCTTTCTCATATTTCCCATCCTTTTCTGGAACCCTTAAGACCCCTCAACCTGCATAAGACCGCCTCTGGTTTCTAAGTAATTCAAATACAGACAGAAGCCCCTGCCCAACACAGCAATCAGCAGGTGCCTTCTGCAGCTGTTAGGAACCAGGAAGTGCTGGGGAGCTCACACATGGACAATTAGAAGGCAATTTAAACTGTAAATAAATCCCACATGGTTGGGATAATGCTGATAATGTCTCAGGGAGTGGGAGTAATACCTTTAAGTAAAACTAGATATGGCTCCAAAATTGGATAAGGATATTTAGGATCCAAATCACAATTTTGCATTTAGTCCCTGTACTTATAATAGGCCAAATCTAAATGCCCTCAGATTTTGAGGGTTCAAAACTCAGTTCTGAATTTTGCAGTTCAGTCTCAAGCTCATCACATTCAGAATGGGGATATATGAATGCCATGGAGTTTCAGGTTCAAAACCCTTTTCCAGAATCCTTGACCATAAGACCCCACTTTTTTCATCCTGCCCCCTCTCTTTGTTCCTCCTCCCAGCCTCTCATAAATGAAATGTAAACTTGGCCAACATACAATGGTCTATTCTATTCTCCATCTATGCTCCCAAGTGTTTCTATCTATTTAGGGCCATGTCTACACTAGAAGTGTTTTACTGGTATAGAAATACCAGCATACTACACCAACAAAGTACTCCTAGTGTGGCCACAACTGTACTGGCAGAACTGCGCTTAGTACAATGATAGCAAAACTAGTACTCACAACTGAAACAAGCTATACAGGTAAGACCTGAAATTCTAATGTAAAAAACAAGCAGGGAAAAAATCCCTTCAGGACTTCTTAGAAAGAGAAAAAGAGAGCTCTCCCAGCACTATTAAAAAAAAACCCACCTACATGAGGGGAATAGCTCCCAAAACTGGTGCACTGTCTACACTGGCACTTTACAGCGCTGAAACTTGCAGCACTCAGGGATGTGTTTTTTCACACCCCTGAGCGAAAAAGTTGCAGCGCTGTAAAGTGCCAGTGTAGACAAGCCCTAAATGTGAACTAGTGTAGTGTTGTTCCCCCCCACAACACGCTGGAACTATAACCCTAAGAGAGGTGTGAAGTACCCATTCATTTAAAAGGGATGTTAACGCTAAAGGTAACTTAACAGTCAACACTAATTATCTCACTGCTTTCAGTTTAGCAGAAACAACCACCTATTCCCCTTAGCCCAGGGATCTCAAACTCAAATCACCACAAGGGCCACATGAGGACTAGCACATTGGCCCGCGGGCTGCATCACTGACACCTTTTCATATGAAAAGGTACAAAACACACCTCTCCTGCCCCCGACCCCACTCCACCCCTTCCATGAGGCCCCACCCCTGCCCCACTTCTTCCCACTCCTTCCCCACCCCCATTCCAACCCCTTCTCCAAAGTCCCCACCCCAACTCTGCCCCCTCCCTGCCCCTATTCCAACCCCTTCCCCAAATCCCCGCCCCTACCCCACCTCTTCTCTGCCTCTTCCCCTGAGCGTGCCGCTCCCCGCTCCTCCCCCTTGGGAAGTGCTAAGCACCACCAAACAGCTGTTTGGCAGTGGGAAGTGCCTGGCGGTAAGCAAAGTAGCGGGGCTGTGGCGCGCTGGGAGGGGGCGGGGGGTGAGGGGAGCTTGGCAGCTGCAGGAAATAACTCCGCGGGCTGCGTGTTTGAGACCCCTGCCTTAGCCATTGTTCTTAGAAGTCTGCATCTATATCTGCACTCTGGGGTCTATAGTAGGACACCTACAGCACTGTAGCTATGCTGGCATAACCCCATAATGTAGATAGTCTACAGCAACAAAAGGTTTTTTTTCTGTCACTGTAGGAACAGTACCTCCCTGAGAAACCATAGCTAGGTTGATAGAAGCATTATTCCATCAAGCTAGCTGTGTCTACACAGGGGGTTAGGCTAGCATAGCTATGATGCTCTGGGATGTGGATTTTTCACATCTCTCAGCACCATAGCTCTATCAGCCTAAATTTTAAGTGTACACCAACATTTAGGTTGTAAGCTCCTAGAGGCAGGAACGATTTTTTCTTCCTATACTGTGAGGCACCTACTATATTTTGGGCTTTCCCTAAGTTATAATGTGAGAGCAGAATTTGGCCCGTGTATGTATGTGTGTCTTTGTTTTTTAAGTAACATAGCAACATCCAGAGAGGTCGTTTTGTTACTGTAAGGGAATTTTTGCTGCCATGACACAGATGGTCCCCAAAACAATATACTGTACAATGGAATTAAAGATAAAAGTGAAATTTAATTGTCCAATTCTGCAATGAATCAATGACAAAGCTGAAGTGCCTACCAGATGAGAGACAATCAGTACATATGTCTGTAATAATACACACTTGTCCATTGCTCCAAGATATTCTTGACAGGAATAACCTGTGAATCCAATTTAACCACTACAAAAGGTGCTGCAACACTAAAGCACGCCTGTTGAGTGAGAACAGTTTCAGACTCTGAAACAAGTTCAGTAGGCTCACTACCTAAAATATCTCAAAGCTCAACCACAAACGGTTAGTTTTTATTTTAGTTTCTCATATTGCTAAAAAATGAAACTGTATGATATAGTGGCCTGAACACAAGACAGAGACCAAAACACTGCCAGGTTCTAACCCTGACCCTTCCACTGACTTACGCTGTGACCTTGAATTAGTCACTAAGGTCAAGGTTTTTGGTGCTTCCCTAGAGATTTTGGCCTTGTCTTCATTAGAAAAAGAGGTCTTAGAGTGGACATACCCTTTCAGAGATGCTGCGCACCTACACCTCCCAACTGCAGCATCCACAATCAGTGACCATTTTTGAAAATTTTAGCTTCCATCTCTCTCTCTCTTTCTCTATTTCAGATTTTCCTCCTGTAAATAATACCTTCCTCACAGGTCAGTTCTGAGGATCCATTATTAGATAATGACAATAGTTTGAAGGATGACCCAGTGGTTAGGATAGCCTAGAATTTTAGAGACCTTGATTCAAATCCCTGCTCTGCTACAGACTTCCTGTGACACCTTGGCAAGTCACTTAGGCCTGGTCTCAAGTATCAGGGGGTAGCCGTGTTAGTCTGTATCTACAAAAACAACAAGGAGTCTGGTGGCACCTTAAAGACTAAGAGATTTATTTGGGCATAAGCTTTCGTGAGTAAAAACCTCACTTCTTCGGATGCACCTAAAACTTAGGTCAACCTAGCTATGTCACTCAGAGGTGTGAAAACTCCCTTCCATCGCTGTAGCAAGTCTCTACACTATAGATACTATATTGGAACAGCTAAATGCCATAGCTATGGCACTGTAGTGTGGGCATACCCTGAGTGTCTCTGTGCCTCAGTTCCCTATCTGTAAAGTGGGGATAATAGCCCTTCTCTATTTCACAGGGGTGATCCAAGGATAAATACATTAAAGATTCTGAGGTGCTCAGATACTATATAAAAGTACCTTGGACAAAAGTATTAAAATAAATCCTACTGTTCAATATCCATAACTGCAGCACAACAGTTTCCCCTTTAGGAACTGTTACTTCTGTGCAATTTTAAGCAACTTTTTGTTATCAATTTTAGATGAAGGCCCCAATTCTGCAACTTATTTTATGTAGGTACAGCTCTGTGACCACATGAAGCCCTGTGGATTTCAATAGGACCCTGTGTGAGCCCAGGTCGGTCTGCTTGCTACAGGTTGCAGGGACTAAATCCTTAATTATTACAAAATTTGAAAAAAACTCAGTCCCTCTCTCCAATGTCTGTGATAAATAATGATAAAAAAAAAATCCAATACAGACTTTCATTTTCTAGATTAAGATTTTAGTTACACAATTTCTGCATTCCTGAAGAGCTCAACGGACTATATTTACATAAAAGGGAAAGGTCTGCTGTGAAGCAGCCCCTAAAATAATACAATTAAGTTTCACTTTAAGTTCTCCATTGTCTGACATTTTCACATAATCCCTTGTATTATTAGTGAAGAGAGGAACATGGAGACGATAATGCTAAACAGCAGCACTACAGATCACATGCTTTCAAAGCAAAAGAAAGCTACTGAATTAGTAAAAACAGGACTTCTCTTATGTTACAATCAATGCATCTGAGTTTAATACTGAAATTCAAAGGTCAAATATGCTGCACTGTAGCATCTCTTTTTACAGATGATTAACACTCCACTGAAACCCACGGGCATGACCCTGCACTATTTATGCAGTGGTGTTGTAGCCCAGTCGGTCCCAGGATATTAGAGAGGCAATGGGTGGGGTAATATCTTTTATTGGGCCTACTTCTATTAGTGAGAGACAAGCTTTTGATCTACACAGAGCTCTTCTACAAGTCTGGAAAAGATACAATACTCTTGTATTTAGCTGTGACACTCTTAGTACCTTTCCCAGACCTGAAGAAGAGCTCTGTATAGCTTGAAAGCTTGCCTCTCTCACCAGCAGAAGTTGTCCCAATAAAAGATATTACCTCGTCCACCATTTCCCTCTACTCAGTTAAAACTTTATCTGAATAAAAAGTTCAGATTTAATTGAAAGAACTGCACATGCTGTATTCCTATTTGCAGAAGATTTACAGGACTGTACCTATTTCTATACTGGCAAACTTTTCTAGTTTGTTCTTTATCACATTCTGACAAACTTGACTAGAAAATATTTGTTTTTCTAATCATCAATTTTTCCATGGAACTGTTAAGGCAGTTTGAGTCTGATCTTCAAAGGTCTCACACATTGGGCATTAACGAGGAGTCCTTGTGGCACCCTTAGAGACTAACAAATTTATTTGGGCATAAGCTTTCGTAGGCTAAAACCCACTTCATCAGATGTACTGAGTGAAAAATACAGTAAGCAATATATATTTACAGCACATGAAAAGATGGGAGTTGCCATAGCTTAAGCTACAGCAGCAGAGACTGGAGGTTTCCTAGTCTGATGGTACACAGTATTTTATTAATTGTGTACAGACTGAAATCAACAATAACCACACACTTTCCTAGCTATTATTTTCTCTGCTTCCTTCCCCACATTTAGGGGCATTAAGAGATAGGAAAGGAGCCAGTGCAGCTACTAAATTATTTGTGATTAGACCATAATACCACAGACTAGGATCTTCAATCAGACTGTGCCCAGTTCTGGCATGTTTAATAATGTATTAGCAGTTAGCCAAGCCCACTACAAGAGAGATCTGGTACGAAATGTGTATACTGTACAGAGCCTACTGCAAGACCTTATGACAGCCAACAGGCAAACCAGCAATTGTCTCTCAGAATTAATATACAGGTTCTCCTTTATCTTCATCATTATAAAGCACTTCCACCTAAACACCAATTCTAGCTTTTGCTTTTATATACCTTATCACTGGCACTTTTGCAAACCCCCCACTAACGGCAATGAGAAAAAAAAAAATTCAGCCACAAAATATACCCAGAGTCTGACTGTATTTCATGCTTCTCTTCCACCACCGCCCCCATCCCCATCCCCCTTCCCCGGGGCCTAGTGTAACCTTCCTACAGAAGATGTAGGGCTGGCTGGATTCAGAAAATTGAGATAATGCATTAATCCCTATGGGGCACAAATAAACATAATCCGGGGGGAGTTAAAAGAAAAGCATGCAAGACGAATGGCCTGAATTAACCTATGGGGCACTCCTGAGGGATTATCACGCTGCTCCTCGGACAAGCCACCACAAGCTTTGGCAGGAACCTGCGCTACGCAGCACAAAGGAAGGGGGGAGTGGAAGGAAAGAGTTAGCAGAAAGGGTTTCACACTTACCAGTCCCGCTATGCACATCACAGCGTCACTGCCACGAGCGCCCAAGCCCCGGTGGAGACACGGCCGCGCAGCGTGTCCCGGTCACGCGGATGGCGCTTCCGTCCCAGCCATTTCCACAGCCGAATCCAGCGCCCCTGAGCCCCGCGCCTCACTCAGCACCAGCTCCCTCCTTCCCGAGGCTCAGCTGGGCCGTCCTCCTTCCTCCGGGGGCTGCAGGGAGCAGCGAATCACAGCCCGACCGCGCCCCCTCTGACGTCTCCTCCAAGCACCTCTTGAGTGGCTCTCCCTAACTCCAGCTGTTGGGAGCACCGCAGTCCTTCTATGCTCTGTTATGTTCACTGTTCTTTCTCCAGATCTGGCTTCTCCCTAGTTTTACCTTTGCTGTCTTCTGCTCCTTGTCTGCTCCCTTTTCTTTCCTTCTCCTCTGCTGTTCCATTCTGCCCTTATCCTCCTGGTCTGTACGGCTTGAGGGGGAGAAATGGCATGTGTGCTCATTTAAGGTACAAGATTTCTTGGAGGACTTGTGTTCACAACTTGTTTTAACAAAGTTGCAGAGGGCAGGTTTAAAAGCTGTAGACCTGCCAACTCACGTTCATTTGGAGGAAGAGGCTTCCTTATTTTGGGAATTCACTTAGGGCAATATATTTAAATTGCTCTTGTAATGTGTGTGTTTGAATGAGATATTAAAAACTTCACTTATGACTGTTTGAATTTCACCTTATGTAAACATTTCACCCATTTTGAAACAGCAACCCTACAAATAGACATAAAATAATGAACATATAAAAGAAGTTACTGAGTAGCTGTAGGATTGGAGAAAGCAGTGGTGTTTTCCTTTTGTTTGTATTACTTAAATAGAAGTTTGAGGGGTAAAATATACACACACACACACACACTCTGGGTGGGATATGAGAGACTATACACATCTTGTTTGATCCAACAGCAGTCTATGAGGAAACACTGGTTACAAAACACACAGCAGTCTGCATCTTGGCAAACAGTGCAATTAGTGAGAAAGTAATTGCTGACTGGCATTTTAACACCTTGTCATTTAACCCAGAGCATGGCTAATCTGAGGCAGTGTTTAGAATGCCAACTTCAGCTGGTAGTTAATATGCAGATTAGACTGTCTAATATCATTACCACCCTTGGTGCTAAAATGGGGCAAGTAATAAAGAGAAACTGTGCAAAATGTCTGCATAGTCAAGTCCTCGAATTGTGAGCTCTCACATTTTAGTTAAAAGGAGAGAGGCAGTTGCTCTTTAATAAAGGCCTCCTTTCTTCCAAGTGCTCATTATGTGTAAGTGTTACATAAATCTTTCAGGCCTTCTCTCTATATTGCTGTATACATAAAGCACAGATCACCTTTAAGGGTTTCTCTTAGCAGATGGAAGCAATGTTGGGGGTACTGCTATGATGGAGGTTAATATTTCTTCATTCTTGCAAGGGAGATTGACAAACTTGATCATTTGCCAGGTCAGGCTGACATTTGAGACAGCTTGACCCTACCGAACCTTCAGTCTAATCACCTTATCAATGCAATCACACAATGCCCTTTTTATTTTGCTTGGAGTATGCCTCTGGCTGTGGAGAAACTGCCCAAGTTATCAAATCATTTGTTTAGAGTTGAATAACAGGTACCTGAATGAGCCAATAAATCCTGTTCAAACACCTGTTAGGGAGTCCAAACACAACTGTTGTATTCTTATCTCCTGCACAGTCACTCCCCCCAAAACACACACGCAAAAATATGCTTCGCAAGTAAATCACATCTCAGACTGTGTCCATTTACAAGGAACTGAGGAGAAATTCATACTCTGACGCCATCTGGGGGGCGGGGGGATGACTCCTAGAAAACTTCTTTGGGATGTACAGAGCCTAGTATGATGGGGTCCCAATCTTGACTGGGGCCCTCAGGCACAACCCCAATATCACAATTTAAATCATAATAAAAAACTGACATCTGTATCTAGCAGCACCTCACAGATGTGTTCTCCCTACACATGCATGCCTATATGCCGGAGGTTTGACCCACAACATAAATATTTAGTTTGCAGTGTTATTGTAGACATGTTGGTCCCAGGATATGAGAGACAGACAAGGTGGGTGAGGTAATTTCTTTTATCAGACCAATTTTTGTTGGTGGAAGAGACAGAAACAAGCTTCCAAGCTACATGGAGTTCTTCTTGTCTCGCTCATAAATATTTAGTGACATACAATACATTCTGCATTAAATACCATGGAAGTTGCAGTGACATATTCATCCTATAGACTGGAATAATGGCCATGGAGGGGCTAAGAACATAAGAACAGCTATACTGGGTCCCGGAGCGGCGCAAGGGTTTTTGCCGCCCTAGGTGGGGGGGTCCTTCCACGCTCCCGGTCTTTGGGGCACTTCGGTGGCGGGTCCCGGAGCGAGTGAAGGACCCGCCACAGAATTGCTGCCAAAGACCCGGAGCACGGAAGGACCTCCCGCCGCAGAATTGCTGCCCCCCCAAATCCTGTCGCCTAAATGGAAGCGCCGGCCCTGACTGGGTCAGATCAGTAGTTCATCTAGCCCAGTATCCTGGCATTGGCTATGTTGGAAGACAGAATGCTGGGCCAGATGGACCAGTCTGAGTGAATATGTCCATTCTTATGTTCTCCAATTTATTAAGGTAGTTTTGAATTCTAATCCTGTCCTCCAAAGTGTTACAAACCCTACCATCTTGGAGTTAGCCACGAATTTTATAAGCATACTCTCTATTCCCTTATCCATCCTCTGTCGTCCACTCCCAGCTTCTGGCAGTCAGAGGCTAAGGACACCCAGAGAATGGAGTTGCCTCCCTGATCATCTTGGCTAATAGCCATTGATGGACTTTTTGTCTACACTGGCACTTTCATCATTAAAACTTTTGTTGCTCAGGGGTGTGAAAAAACATCCCCCTGAACAACAAAAGTTGTAACGATGAAAAGCGCCGTTGTTGACAGTGCTTCGTCAGCAGGGGCCACTCTCCAGTCAATGAAGCTACCGCCCCTTGTTGGGGTCTCTCCCAGCGACAAAGAGCAGCTACACTGTGCACCCTACAACAGTGCGGCTGCAGCAGCACAGCCACGCTGTTGTAAGGTAGAAATAGCCTTATTCTTTTTTGAACCCACTTATAATTTTGGCCTTCACAACATCCCCTGGCAACAAGTTCCACAGGTTGACTGTGTATTGTGTGAAGAAGTACCCCCATATGTTTGTTTTAAACCTGCTGCCTATTAAATAAATTGGATGGCCCCTGGTTCTTGTGTTATGTGAAGGAGTAAATAACACTTCCCTATTCACTTTCTCTACACCATTTGTGATTTTTATAGACCTCAATCATATCCCCCCCTTAGTCCTCTCTTTTCCAAGATGAACAGTCCCAGTCTTTTTAATCTCTCCTCACATGGAAGTTGTTCCATACCCTTACTTGTTTTTATTGCCTTTCTCTGTACCTTTTCCACTTCTATATCTTTTTTGAGATAGGGTTTCTGTGATGCCTATTATATCAATATCCTAATTTAAAACCATGTATTCTAGTTCATCCATCTTAGTATTTAGACTTATAGCATATGTATACACTTATAAAATTTGTCACTTTTTAGCTGTCTACTGTTAGGGGATGTAATTGAATGGGACTCTTTTTCATTTGACTGTTTTTCTTCAGTTCCTACCTTTACTTTATCAACTTCTATCCTCTCCTCTTTTCTAGGATATAGAGAATCCCCATTAATAGACATCCTAGGGATGTCTCTGTCCAAATGTGTGCTCCTCTGTACCTGTGGGCTTTCCCCTGGCCTTAGTTAAAAACTCCTCTACAACCTTTTTAATTGTACATGTCAGCAACCTGATTCCATTTTGGTTTGGTTCCACCATTGTCTCATCCAACATACATATTGAAAACCTGCAGTTCTCCCTGGTGAACTGGCCCTGCATGTGGAACTGGAAGCATTTCCGAGAATGCTACCAAGGAGGCCCTGGACTTTAATCTCTTACTCAGCAGCCTAATAACCTGCCCATCCTAACTCAGCTTAGTTCCCTACATTAAGACCAAGTAATTAGGCTTTAATAGGGAAGCCTGAATTTCACTCTTACAGCTTATATTTCCTATATTATCTTGCATTCCTGATTCTACGGATGCCTTAAAAACTCATCTGCTAAGTAATATTACAGTTTTCATGCAAATTTATATTTAATTGCACCAAGTGATGTTAATGCAGAATTAAAGATGCTTGGTGGTACGTCATCCACTTGCAGAATGCTGACTTGAGCAAAACTCAAACTTCTGAAAACTGGGAAAAATGCACAGTTAAGGTTGCCCATGAAACTTATCTCTGCCCTCTTTCAGCAGTGCCCTAATACACTGTGTTAACACACATATCTTTATGCTGTCACCACAGCTGCTGAAATGTACAAGCTCTTTACTTTCTTTTAGAACCCATTCACTCTCACCCACAGGATCCCATGTAACACTATTAAAGGACAAAAAGAAGGGGCGGGGGGGAATGTTTTTTTCAGGCTGCTGTCTTTGAGCAGTCCGGTGAAGGGGACAGCAATAGATGAGAATTCCAGTTGTTAAGGCCTGGATCTTGTCCACAAGAGATTGTACCTTGCTTTTCCCCAAGGTATAACTTAGGTGAATTGTCTTGTCTTTGCTTATGTGGAATTCTGTGGGGCTTGCAGTTAGTCCACCCTCTTCAAGGGACCAGAGTGCAGCAGCTGCTTGCTTCAGGTGGTCCTCCCAGCTGTGGCTTTAGATCAGGACTTTGTCTAGGTAGGCAATGGCATAACTATTATGGGACTATAGGACTTGGTCCACTAGCTGTTGAAATGTTGCAGCTCATTTCACAGATGAGAAACTGTCACAGAAAGATGAGACTTGTGTAGATAGTCAGGAGTAGACTATCCCAAGAGCATATCTTGAAAACTAGAGCCAATCAACAATTTTAAGCATCATTTTCGTTCTCAGTGACCCAGAATTAGTAAAGTTTGACTACATTTATTTCAGAAGCATTTTGGCTGTAGAGCAGTGTAATTAAAGACTGCAGAATAGTGCATCTGCACAAGGGAGCTGAATTAAGGTTGCATGCACAACGTGAATTCTCGTATTTTCTAAATTTTGATTGCTTGACTTTGTAACCTTAATATTCTTCTCACATAGCTTTTGTATATAATTACCAAGGCTTTTTAAAAAGCAAAGGGAAAAAACAAATTATATCTCATGGAACCTTATTGACCCTCTGTATTAGTCATCAGCATTGGTGGAACAGTATAAATTGAGCTAAAGGAGTAAATGGGTGCCATAGTAGGTTATTATCCTCTATAATATCCTCACACTTTGTCAGTGGTTTACACATCTATTTTTGACACAGCTGAGGAATGCTGAGAATCCTGGATTCTATTCTATGCTTGGCCCTAAAGAGGAGTGTGGTGTAGTGTAATGGTTACAGGCAGTGCAGCCAAGCATTGGAGAGACTTCGGTTCTATTGCCAGCTCTGTCAGAAAGTGAGCTTTCAGTTACTCAGTGCCACTGACCTATACTCATACATATGGAAATAGAGTCTGAAATGTTGTTGTTTCATGTAACTGAAGATTTCCCTTGTCATTGCCTCCACCCTTGCCCTGCCAGGCCATACTTACCATGGCTGGAGCTGGAGAGCTGTGCTGTGCTGAGGAGCTCCAAAGATAAAGTGTCAATAAGCATGTCTTATTAATAGGGAAGGGAATTCTGCAACATATCTTTCCCTTTCTGTTGTGACTGTAAATCCACTAATACAGCTGTCTGTTTTATCTGTAGCTGCTGCTGCTGAGGACTTGAGGGGTGCCCCCTCCTCAACCGCAGAACACCAGATTAGGGAGGATATGTTCTGTGAAATCCTGCAAGCCAGTGCTGCATCAGACCATGAACAGAGAGCCTGGAAGGTGAATATGGCAGGAGTTCCAACAGGAAAAAGGAGAGAGCGATGCACCCGGACATAATGGGGCTTCTCAGGCAGCACATAATCATAGCCTTAATTATGAAGGACATAACTGGCAGCTATAACCATTGGGATATTTTTCTCACTGAGATCTAGTCTTGTGAATAAATATTGCCAGCTCCCTTCAATCTACAGAAAGCACATTCCACTATCATTCTGCACCCATGGAGTTGGTAGCTGAATCTTTCCTTGGTGTTGTTTCCTTGGACCTTGTACATGCAAATAAATCAAAAGTAATCCTGTGATTAACTTCACACTCTTTCAATTGGGTACATAATGGCTTCAACTAAAATGACAAAGTTTTCTTGGAGCTACAAATACAAGATTCATAGGCTACAGTGTGGCATGATGTGACAGAATACAGAATGATTTTATTGGCATGAGTCTGAAATGATCACATTACTCATGAGTTATCAAGTTACAAGTGAGTTATTCGTGTAATTACAAACAAGTACACAGTTTTTCTCTTTTAATGTTTATGTATCTGATGCTGTTCAACAGTAGAAAATAGCGAAATTCTGCTCTCACTTATACTGGTGAAATCAATTGGAGTTGCACTGGTGTAACTAAAAGCAGAATTTGCTCTACGAGTCAGTTAGCTATAGTTCATTATTGAAAATGTCAGTTCTAGTGTACTCTATCATGTTTAATCAAGTCTACACTAAAAGTTGGATGCTAGCCAGGGCCACCCAGAGGATTCAGGGGGCCTGGGGTCTTCGGCAGCAGGGGGCCCCCGCCGTCGATGACCTGGCACTTTGGCGGCGGGTCCTGGGGTGGAAGGACCCCCCGCCGCGGGTCTTCGGGGCACTTCGGCGGCGGGTCCCGGAGCGGAAGGACCCCCCGCTGCCGAATTGCCGCCGAAGACCCAGAGCGGAAGAAGCTCCGGGGGTGTGGGCCCCGTGAGAGTTTTCCAGGGGCCCCGGAGCGAGTGAAGGACCCCGCTCCAGGGTACCCGAAAAACTCTCGTGGGGGCCCCTGTGGGACCCGGGGCAAATTGCCCCACTTGCCCCCCCACACACACACTTCTGATGCTAGCAGAAAGTAATCTGGAACCTTTTAACACAGGTCTCCTTAAAACTGCTTCCCTAAAGTCAATGCTCTGCTCAACATGAATACAGTATTTTGAACTGCTTAGTAAGTACACGTGGCTAGATTTTGTTTTAATTAAATTTTTCTGGAGTGGATCAGGCCTCCTTTTTACCCTGAAATGTATTCCTTGTGTATGCATATTATTCATGAACATCAACTGCCTGCTTTATTGGTTATTTTATTGGTGAGAGTGCTGAGAATTATATCTTTTGTCCTGCCACAACTATAGTGCATTAGTATAATTTAGAAGTCTTGAAGTCTAACTCATTACCCAAGAACATCAATTTTTAGAGGCTTCTTCACCATTGCTAATGCTCAGATGAGAGATGGTGAGGATTTGAGAATGCATGCAAGAACTAAGATATTGTGGACAAAAAGAAAGGAAACAGAGCACTTCTGTGATGAGACTCTATTATGAGGTAGTTAACAATTGTAGATGAACAGAAGCAGGGTCAGCAAGAGTTGGCAAGTAATAATGGAGAAAATTAATCTCTGGATAGACAGGAAGATCGGTGGTTGATCAGAGCAACGCTGAAGGTGGTGAAGGGGAAATGATTTCCAGAGAGTGAAAGCTAAGGGGAAAAGATACATTAAAGCACTGTTGTATTTAGTTGCTGATGGAATATCTGGATTCTGCAGTTTTGTTATGGACGTTGTCTTGATACTGTGGTTAAGTATTTGATGTCTCTGGCAAAGTTTTTACAAATTGTGTAAGTCAGTATGGACAATTATTAAGGTTACCTACCTTTTCTAGTTGCTCGTTGTAGTAATATGAAACCCAAAGCTTGTCACAGTGGCAATATCACCAGAGATGTCCAGTTGAAGAAATAAACCAATGCATCATTCACGTTTTATTTTAGATTGTGGTGTGTAATTACTGTAATCTTTCAATGATTTTAAGTCTCTCAGGCCATGTCTACACTAGCACTTACGTCAGCAAAACTTTTGTTGCTCAGGGGTGTAAAACCCCACCCCTTCCCGAGTGTCATAAGTTTTGCTGGCGTAAGTGCTCGTGTGCATAGCACTATGTTGGTGGGAGATGCTCTCCTGCTGACATAACTACTGCTGCTCATTGAGATGATTTTATTATGTTGACAGGAGAGCTCTCTCCTCTTGGCATAAGGTGGCTACACAAGTGCTCTTACAGCGGCACAGCTGTACAGCTTTGCCACTGTAAGCTTGTAAGTGTAGACATGGCCTTAGTTTCTTTTTACTCTTGTTACCCTCAGGAGCGCCACCAGCTTTTCCACCGCCTTAGGCGGTGGAAGGTCCCGCCTCGAAATGCTGCCCCCCCACAGAGGCGGCGGAAGGTCCCCCCGCGGAAATACCGCCGCGGTCGCCGCCCCCCAAATTGCAGTGCCCTAGGCAACCGCCTAGGTTGCCTAATGGGTTGCGCCGGCCCTGATTACCCTTTACATTTTGCCATTATCTCTTTAATAGACATTTATAAGACAATGTAGGAGTTCACATAGTCAAAACTGTTGCAAGTAACAACAAAGACAAAATGACACTGGTTACTCTAGTACTGTTCTTTTATAAACATCCATGATATCCTCTCTATATGTGTCAGCCATTGGTAGATCAAAGTCTATTCACTACCCTTTAACAAGGTTTGGCAGAATTCAATTTTTATTTTTTAATAATTTTGACAGATATCACTGTTTATTTCTAAGCATTCTTTCAATTTTTAAAAATTTAAATTTTCATAGTTGTGGGATATTATGGGGGATCAGTCATTGGGGGATCAGACAATAATTATTTAATGACAGTAAACACTGAGATTTAGAAAGTTAAAGCTTTATAACTGTTAAAACACAAATTGTCAACATCAGATGTCAAAATATACAAAATAAAATTAAGCTCTAGGGTCTCAAGCAGCATTTTTCTTACTCTGCCTATCTATAAATTTCTATTATCATCAATGTAAATATTTTTTTGTCGATTTGCATGTGTAAAATCGACATTTACCAATAAAAATCTAGTCCTTCCAAGCCTACTTTTAACTGATATCCAAGGACTTTAAATATAGCATAACAATAACTACACAAAAATCTCTAATACTGTAATTATTAGTGCTCGAGGCTTGCAGATTTATTGATAATAATGGGAGTGGACTATAAACTGACCTGATGTTAAGAAAGATAGTTTGATTTGATTGTGTGTGTAAATCTGTAGGATAGTGGAGATGTGCTGACTGTATGAACCCACTGTCTGAGGTACAATGCCTCTAGGATCAGCAGATGAGAGTGGCCCAGCTGACCCTGAAGGAAGTGCAATGTGCACATGTACGTTTAGCTGTGCTGGTCAGCCATGCTGGCCAGAGCAGCGAAGGGGGTATGGCTATACCCTCACCCCATGCTGGAAGCTAATTTGGACCAGTCCTGGTGCTTGATGAATGCAAGGGCTGTGATTGTGATCAGTCCCTACACTGGGACACAGGCTGGTGAAAAACTTTGAACACACACTTCCAATGTCTTCTCATGCAAGGCTAGGCGCAATCTATCTCATTTTACAGCCCATTGTTATACCTAAGTGCGAAAGCTAAGGCATCCAAATCCCACATGTGGCCACTGAGATACCTGTTTTATGTGTCTAAGGGCCAATTTGACCTCCCATGCGCAGGATTTGGATGTCCTAATAAGGCCCCCATATTTCAAAGTTGAGCCTGCCCCTTCCAATTTCATGTATATCCCCCAGTTTATTTAGCACTCAATTCTGTTTTTGTATATTTATACACAACTCCCACTGATTTCAATGAGAGATGTAAATACACCTCTATCCCAATATAACGCTGTCCTTGGGAGCCAAAAAATCTTACAGCGTTATAGGTGAACCCGCGTTATATCGAACTTGCTTTGATCCACAGGAGTACACAGCCCTGCCCCCCCGGGAGCACTACTTTACCGCGCTATATCTGAATTCGTGTTATATCGGGTGGCGTTTTATAGGGGTAGAGGTGTATTTCTGTGTCTGAGGAGAGAGTGGGGCTTTCAGGGTGGAATTTTCAAAAACATAACTACTTCTACTAAAGTCAATAGGAATTTTATCTTTGACTACAATCAGAACAGAATTAGGCCACCAGTAAAAGACTGAGTATTAGAGTTTCTGAAATGTGCTGGGTTTCCAGGCTTAGAGAATGAAATTCTCTATTTATCAACAGAACAGTTATGGAACATATCCATATAACCTCCATACTGCCTCTACAATGTGCGTTATCTTAGAGGGGCTTACCTTTAAGGGTGATAAAATAGTTCAGTCTTCATGCCTAATTTGGTCTTTTCTTGAAATTAGTGCTAATGTTGGTAAATTTTGAGTATTTAGCATTTGTAGTTAGCAATAAATACACAAAATATTTTAATATCATTAATACATAAGTTCCCCAAAAGGGATATTTGATAGCGCTATCTTTTAAAAATTAAGGGCCAGATTCTCAGCTGGTGTAAATCCACATAGCTCCATTGCAGTCATGCTTCATGCTGGATCCAGATAAGGATTTGGCCTTACACAGTGTAGCTGTTGCATTAGGTATCTTTAAATATTATATGCAAGAAACGAGACACACAGATAACTACAGTAGAACCATAATGTGATGACATTATGAATCATCGAAGTATATTATATATATTTTAAATGAATCCCTCATATTGCTGAGGTCTGATGGACACAGTGGATGCATTTACATGTTGCCAATGCAGAAGTTTCTACCCTGCTGGCTACCAAGTGTCAGTACAGCATGTTTTACCGAATGTTCCAATTTCTGCTTGATGTTTTCATTGAAGGTGCTAAGAGTCACCATTGTTTACCTACAGGGCATTTCCCTTTATGTTTTATTAAATCCAAAGGAAACATCTTGAGAATGACAAAACATTATTAAAAATCAGAGTACACTGTCTCATTCATGTGAAAATCTACATGCAGGGCATGAAAATGAGATGAAAATCAGAACTGATATACCTATTTGTTTCTTTAGCATTAGAAGCGAGGATATTTTTCAACATTTTGCGTGTCATTAGAGTGGCTAGGCCTGTACAACCCCAGGTCCTTCTGCTTGCCTGGTGTTCAGCCTTTCCAGAACTGCATAACTTGGCTAGGCTTCACAACTGGAAAGCTCTCCTCCTATCCTGGCATAAGGGATTCTCACTCAGACTGGCTACAAAAAGAAAAGTCATCAAATCTATCCCATACTAAGGGCATAGTCTGTGACCATCATATATGGCAGCAAGAGTGTTGCAGAATGATCAAAAGGGAAATATTTGCATTGGTTCCTTCATCTTGAACATCGGAGATTAGCATAGAAATATTTGTTTTGTATGAGCATTTCATGGGTCAGCTCCTTGCACAGCTTGATTACTTGAATTATAGTCTCTGTAGGGTGACCATATTTCCCTATGCTGAATACAGGACACCCGGTAAAATTACTCGTATTCAAATGAGTTCAACGGCAATCAATCAGAACTATGCAGTACAAACGTTCAAATTAACATCAAGTTGACTGAGCCTCTGTTAAAAAGAAATACTGTGTAGTTGGTTTATTTTTATTTAACTTCTTATCTTTCAGGCTTTAGGGTTCACACGAGGAGGGGTGACGCACACACTCCCATACATCTCTCCCACACAGAAGAGGTGACCAACTGACCTGACCCTCCCTGTCCGGCGCTCTCTGCCCTCCATGCCTGGCTGTGCGTGGCTTTGGCACAAGCAGAGCTCAGCTCCTCCTGGCCAGCGCCACGGACTGGAGGGTCTTGAACTTTCCTGGAGCACCGGCCCAGCCAGAGTCAGTGGGAGAAGAAAGTAGCCTGTCGGCCAGGCTGTTGGTGAGTTGAGCGCTCGACCAGGGGCTGGTTCTCTGCACAGAACTGGGAGCGGGACACACCCCGCCAAGAGGGATATGGAGGAGCAATGGGGCTAGAGGGGGGTAATGGGGCAAAGCAGGGAGAGGACAGCGAGAGGGGGAGCGCGTAAAGTGCATATGGGTGGGCAGCTGAAGTAATATGTAACCGGACACTGCCTGGTGCCTGCCTTCACTCACTAGTCACCACAGCTCACACTGCACAGCCAGTGCCAGCCAGAAATGGAACGGGGCAGGAGGGGCCCTGCTGGCTGAGAGCCGGCATGCAGCCGGGGCTGAGCTGATGGACCAGCAGAGGTAGTGGCTGGCCCTGCACACTGCAGCATTGCCCTGCCACCAGCCTTGGACACCCACCCCCATCATCAGCCACTGGACCCCCCCACTCATTGCTGGGGGGCGGGTGGCTGGAGAGCAGGAATCTGGCCAGCAGCAGGACCCACCAGTACTGATGGGGAGGCGGGGAGTGGGAGGGGCAAAAAAATGGGACAATTTGCCCGTTTTTAACAAAAAGTCAGGATACCTCCAGGAGGGCTTAAATATGGGACTGTCCCTTTAAAAACTGGATGCCTGGTCACCCTAAGTCTCTGCAAAATTCCACTAGGACAGAGTCAATGGATTGACACTGAGGTTTTTGCAATAATGACCATAATAAACCATTTATTTTCCCATTGGTATCTAAACATGTTGTAATTGCTCTTGACTAGAGCTGGGCAAATTTTTTTGGATGAAACTTTTTTGGGGAGAAAAAGGCATATTCGAATCAACCACAACATTTCACAAATTAATGTAAAATTAACCACATTTTTTCAGCCAAAAAGAAAGAAAATTCAAAGAAAGTCAAAACTTTTTGATTTGACATTTTCTAAATTAAATGTTTCCATTTTTTAAATTTGAAACAACTTTTTGTTTAGAATTTTACTTCCATTTAACCCCAATTTTTTTTCACTTTTCTGTTTTGCCGAAACATGAACAAAATTAATTTGGAGTTGATCCAAAATGATTTTTTTCATCATTTTTTGGTTTGGCCACCTTATCAAAAAATCTGTTACTTACACAGCCCTACTCATGACATCTCAAAGAAGCCAATCATAATCATCTGCATTCTGTGCAGCTTAGAAATGGAAGAAAAATAGTATTTGAAATGTTCATTCAACTTCCAAGATGACTGCAATCAGGGTTCCTGCAGAGGGTTGTCCTAACAATGGACACTGCTACAGAGTTGCAGTCTGTGTGGAAAGAATCTCAAGCTGTACACATTACAGTCAAATGCTTTTATTATGTTAGCTTTGTTGATTCCAAGCACCATGTGGATGCTATCTTTGGCCACCTGCCATTTATGGAACATGCCCGGAAATGGCTCTGAAATAGCGTCTGTGCATTTGATGAAAACTTCACAATGCAGCAAAACTATTCTGAATGCTTTGTCTATCCAGAGAGCTGATAGCCATAAAAAAGGTGTGTGTGTGTGTGAGAGAGAGACTTGTCCCCTTGATGGAATATGATTACGGGGAGATATATGATCTCAATGAAATCTCAAGATCCAAGATTCTCAGAAAATATATCTGTGCCTGTTAATTTTAATGGAGAAAATAAATTGGGACGGCATCGGGTCTAGGGGTCTTGGAAATGACCACGTTAGTGCAGGAGACCCTACTCAAAACTAAGTGACTGCAGGCAGAGGACCCATCAGTTCACCTCTGGCCTTGGAGACTCCTCCTGCATTCCTTGGCTGTAGTTCCTCTATGAGTAAGGGATCAAATGGGTTGACTCTGAACGGTGATATCCCCATTCATTATCATTGCCTATTGTCTTATAACCTGAGAGCACTTTTTTTTGCCCTCCTAGACATCAGAATATGCTTCGGGGTCAAGGAACGCACTCCTGGCCACAGAAATAGAAACACCAAATACAACAAGGAGACAGGGTCATATATCAACAACATGGGACTTCAGGAATTGGATTCTTCTTTCCCCTTTAGCATTACAGTATTTTCATGCATTCCCCTCTGTCACTACCATAACGCCAGTTCTTTCATGTACGGTATGTATTTTTAATGTTATTCCTCACTGTGGTCATTTAGTGCATATGTAACTTTGCTACTGCCTATGAGGCATCTTATAACATCATTTGAATACCTCCTCTTGTCTTGTCTTGTCATTTCTTGATGGCTTATGTCCTCAAGTGTATTAGAAAAGAACAGGATGATAGGAAGTGAGGTGTCCAAGGTTCTTTGCCCTTAGGATACCAGGCTAAGGACCTCACAGAGGTAAGAAATTTCCTAGAAACTATCTAGAAAAAGATTCAAAAGATACCCCTAAAGTCAGCCAAGTTCAGAAGAAGGAATAAATGCCTTGGGTCTACCCCAACAGGCCAGAAGGGCAAAGGGCTGTGGGCCTCCCCTGAAGATTAAGAACCACCAGAAGATATTTCAAGCTGACAGATCTTTTCCCCATCAAAAAAGAAAACTTAAGCATAGGGGAGGTGAGGCTGGTGTGACGTTGCACTCTATATGATTTTATGAAAATATGCTAATGAGTTGAAATATAATGTAATTGGAATATGCTCCATGCAAAAGGGCTCTTGTAAGGTATCATTACAAAGCTTATCATCTACTGAGTGTGGTCATCCTATTTTTGTATAAATGTATCACTCTTGTATCTGAAACTAGAAGTATGAAATATAACTCTGAGGGTCTATTGTAATTATGCAAAGTGTGGGCCAAGTATGGTCATTTGGAATCTTGATGACTCCCATTAACCAGGACAATTGTCTGCAGATGGCTCTGTTTTACTTGCAAGTCTCCCTATATACATGTGTGCTGGCAAGTGGGTAATGAAGTCTTACAGTGACATGTGATCATGTCACCTGAACTGGAATCCATCTTTAACCTGGTGCTTTTCCATTAAGAAGGAGGGGGTGGGAACCCAGAGAGGAACAAAGGATTCCTGTCTTATGCAAAAGATATATAAATGGGTGGAACAGAACAAAGGGGCAGCCATCATGAGGAATCCCCTAGCTACCACCTGAGCTGGAACAAGGGCTGTACCAGGGGAAAGGACTGTGCCCAGACTAGGAAGGCATCCAGTCTGTGAAAGAGACTTATTGAAACATCTCTCAGGGTGAGATTTTATCTGAACTCCGTTGTATTACTGTATTAGGCTTAGATTTGCATGTTTTATTTTATTTTACTTAGTAATTCACTTTGTTCTGTCTGTCACTACTTGGAACCACTTAAATCCTACTTTCTGTATTTAATAAAATCACTTTTTACTTATTAATTAACCCCAAGTATGCATTAATATCGGGGGGGGGGAGAGCAAACAGCTGTGTGTATCTATCAGTGTTATAGAGGGTGAACAATTTATGAGTTTACCCTGTATAAGCTTTATACAGGATAAAATGGATTTATCTGGGGTTTGGACCCCTTTGGGAGTTGGACATCTGAGTGTTAAAGACAGGAACACTTCTGTAAGTTGCTTTCAGTTAAGCCTACAGCTATTAGGGGACGTGGTTCAGACCCTGGGTCTGGATTTGCAGCAGGCTAGCAGGTCTGGCTCAAACCAGGCAGGGCACTGAAGTCCTAAGCTGCCAGGGCAGGAAAGCAGGGGCAGAAGTAGTCTTGGCATATCAGTTGGCAGCCCCAAGGGGGTTTCCATGATTCAACCCGTCACAGCTGGTATGTATTGAGGGTACTCAAGTTTCTGTAAGCTTTGAATTATGCACTTAAATTGATACATCCTGCAGCAGTATGTATTTGATACTGTCTGTCTATACTACAAGAAGAGCATGAGTTATAACAATTAATTACACATATTTAGCATTCATGTATTGCTTTTATCCATAGTGCATGGCTCTCTGGCATGGGTGGGTGCTAGCATGTCATAACAATTTTATTGCCAGTGTGGATGAAAAAAGCATGGTTCCGGAACCATGTCAGGGTTTTAGCTTTGATCTCAAAAGCATAAATGTTCTCAAGAGTATACTTAACTTACAACCATTGCAACAATTTAAGAGTGAGGATTATGTTACAGAATATAGACTGTACAGAGTAAATAGCTAATAAAATTGCTCAGAGCATCAATCCAGTGTTGTCTAGTCAGCTTTTCTTATTATAAACTTGAATGGTAGGTCTGAGTGTAAGAACTAAAAAAAAGTACAGTACATGCAATTTCTTGTTGTCACTTCACGAGTACAAAAGAACAATTTATATTTAAACTTTTCTGGATTCCTGGTCTAAATCAGATTGGTTCATTGATTGCCATTAATGCCTCAGGCTTGGTCTACACTTAAAAAGGTTTATCAAGATGCAATCATATTGGTATAAGGTACTGTATACCAGTACAGCTTCTTTGCTTCACCAAATCAGAACAAGCTATTCTGGCATAAGCACTTTTATAAAGTATAATTACATCTACTGTATGGGGCTGGACTTGCCACTTTAACTATGCGGGCATGGTTAAAGTGGCAAAATGTGTAAGTGTAGACAAGGCCTCAGACTTTGGGCTGGTGTATGCTACTAAGTTAGGTCAACTGAGCTACATCACTAAGGGCTGTGAAAACTGTCATGCCCTGTGCAAAGCAAAAAGCCCACATAAGCCCTGGTGTAGACACTTCCTTCATCGACCTAGCTACTGCCTCTTGAAGAGGTGGATTTATTACAGTGACAGAAAAACCCCTTCTGTTGCTGTAGTGTCTATCACACTACTGCAGAATAGCTGCAGCTGTGTTGCTGTAGCATTTCTAGTGTAGACATACCTTCTGTTTTGCAATTGCTGCAGTGTGAAAACATGAGACTAATGAAATATACATGCAGTGTCTGGTGTAATCATTCTGGTGGATAAACTTGAAAAGTAATCAATCAATATTTCCCAATTCATTAATTACTATCATCATCCTACCAAAAAAAAGTAGAGAAAAGTGGTTGATTTAAATAAATATACAAAATTCCTTTTAAGGCCTAGGTCCGATAGATTATTCAGAAAGTGAGACCCAGACACTTGCAAGTAAAGCACAATACAGTATCCTTCCTCTAGAGTCTAGAACTATAGGTCCCAAAGCAGAGCTGGTTTCCTAAAAATGTATATTAAAATTAAGAGCAAAATCCTACCTATTATTGCACAAATGGGTGAGAGTTGTGAAAAGTGTGCAGGAAACTTCTTTTCCACTGGCACACCGACACAGCAGCTGGGAATGAAAAGTTCCTAGGGCCTTGAGTATATGCTGCCCTTGAGAGCAATGCTGAGATTGTCCTTTTTAAAAGAACAATTAGAACTGCTATGAAGCATGTTGTTCAGGCTTCTGAGCCAAACTGCTCTGCCCTTGCAGGATGGCTCAGGAACATTTCCCAGTTCTGATCTCCTGCCCCAATCCCACCATCCTCCTCACCTCTCAGAAAAGTAAATGTAGGGTTTTGCCATAATGCCACAGTTATCCTAAGTGACATTCTTTACTATTCAAAATTGAAAAATGTGTATGAAATTAGAAAGTTTCTTCACTGAGGATTCACCAAATCAAATACATTTTCTACCCTTGTGTGCCAAGTCTGCTGCCCTGTCACATTGTGTTCTGTGTTGACCTTCTTCAGCTGAGCGCTTCTCACTCTCTGGCCTGGTCTATATTACAGAGTTAGGTCAACATAAGGCAACTTACATCCACTCAATTATGTCAGTGCCCACACTACAGCCATGCTCCCACCAGTGCAAGTGCCTTACTATACCGACACAATAACTCTACCTCCACAAGAGATGTAGGGGCTATGTTGGTGTAGTGAGGGCAACACTGTGTCCATATAGACACTACCTTACTTACATCAGCTGTTGGCTGTCATTGTCCCTTTCACAGGTCTGTGCTGGAGCCATGAAATTGACAAGAAAGGCCAGTAGGCTCACACCTTGAGCTATCAGGGCAGGGGGGGGGACTCCAGCCACAGCAAGGCTGCCCCTTGGACTTTTGGTTCCCTGCCAGGCTGCTGCTCGGGCTCCCTGATGCCCCTCGAGGTCCTGGCTCCCTGCTCTGAGCCAGGCTGCCACCCAGGTTCCCAGATGTGTCCAGGTTCCTGGCTCCACACTGGGAGCCGGGCAGTTGTCCAGGCTCTGGGCATGATGCTCCCCACCCACAGCTCAAGGGGCAAGCCGGGCTTTTAGCAGGGAGCTGCATGTGGAGCTGAGAGCCTAGGCTCTCACTCCCCCCACACTGCCCCCTCTTAAGTCAGTGGAAGCACTCCTGGTGAGGAAGTGCAACAGCGAGAGAAGGGTAATGTGGACATGAACCACTGCAGTAATTACTGAGGGGATTGTAAGTCGAAGTATTGACTTAAGTCTGAAGTGTAGACATACCCTCTCTGTGCATGTGTTGTTTCTTTATTCCCCCAGGTTTTCTTTCTCTCCCCAAATTGTGTTTTCTTCATCTGGACCTTAATTCCAAGTTACTTTTAATCACCAGCAGCTTTTTTTTGTGTAACATTCCCCCTGCTGTTCTGTTTTATTGCATCTGAGACTGTAGTACAAGCAGATGAAATTGGCCTCATTTCCAATTATCTACAATGCATTTTTGAGACAAGGTTACAAGTGAAAATGCCTGGAGGGGCAGGAGGATGAGATTACTACTGAAAATGATTTTAAAATCTAATTTATTCATCTATACACTTGCTGTTGTGTACATTCAATTTAACATCAAACACTATTTAGATTTAAAATGAAATGTATATTTTTTTCAGAAGCCATTATATTGTTTTAGAAATTGATAATGTAGCAAGAATGGCAAATGCATACTCTGAAAAAAAATCAGATTTATTACTGTAAGAGATATCTGAGATGGACAGAAACTTTTCCTTGGAAACAGCAAACTCCACTGTAGGCCACCCTAGGCCTCTAACAGTAATTTTGCCTGTCTGGGAGTTTACTGCACCTATTGTCCCTGTCTACACAAGTGAAATATGGCATCCTACCCATTTGTTCCCCTGCCATTACTGTAATACATGAAACATCCACACAAAAATGGTTCTAGAAGTTTAAGGCTGCGCACGCCACCATTTGGAGTAGATGTGCTTCAAGCAGAGCTAACCATCATGTGGCCTTCCATATAGCCACTCTCCACCAATGTAGAATTGTAACACCTTCTCCAACTCGTTCATCGGTCTGTCATTTTAGCACCAATCTCATAAACACTCTCATGGGATCTTAATTTTAAGCAAGAGTAGTTCCACTGACTTCAATGAATTAAAGTCTCATGGGACTATTCACAGGCTGAAAGTTAAGCAGAGGCTTTCAGTACTTTGTTGTAATGGGGCTTTAATGTATACATTAACAAACTTCCTCAGCATGTATAATATAAATTTGTTTAAATAAATACTTTGCACTTCCACAGCACCTTTCACACAAGGACTTGAAAGGGTTTTACTAATTGTAATTACTGTGGCTGTTCAGTGCACCAAAACCCAAGGGTACCATTAGCATACCAAATGTACCACATCTCAGAGTACTCCCGAGGGTATTCTGAACCAAAAAATTATGCAATATTCTGCAAGTTTTATTTGTCAATAAATAAATGCAGAGGCTCCAGCATAGCAGTGGGGAGCACAGGCCACCGGCAGCACGAAGATGAGAGATCACCCTGCAGCCTCCCCACCCCCGGGATACGGACTCAGTGGTGAGGCTTCACCTGCCCCAGCACAAGGCCTAGGCCTGCCCCAGAAACACCCTTCAGCCCTGCCCCTCTGCACCAGGTGGAGGGCAGGCAGGCTCAACCAGGCAGGATCCAAGTATGGAGGGGTTCAGTATGGGGGGAGAGGATTCTGTGTGGGACAATCTGAGTGCAGGCAGCTCAGTGTGGGGTGGAGTAGGTCTGGATGCACAGAGGCTCATTGGGGGTGGGATTCCAGGTGCAATGGGACTCTGCAGGGGCTTTCAGGTGAAAGTGGTTGGGGCTCAGTGGAGGGTCTCAGCAGGGGGGTCTGGATATCCTATCGGGGGAGTGGGGCTTGGTGGGGGTCTGGGTGTAGCTAGTTGGTGGTCAGTGTCATGGGGGTCTGTATGTAGGGGCTCAGGGCGATGGGGCTCATCAGGGTGGGCATTTGAATGCAGGGAGCTCAATGGAGAGGGGCCTGCGTGCGGGGGGCTCCAAATGCAGAGGTTGAGATTCAATGGGGTGGGGTTCTGGTATGGAGGACTAGGGGGTACTGGGTGAGGCTTGACAGGGCATGGGAGGTCCAACTACATGGGAGTTGGGCAGATGGGGGAGCAGTTCTCCATACAGTGACCCCTCCCCCCACAGCTGAGGAGTAATGGGGGCAGGAAGCAGGGGAGGATCCTGAGCTTCCTGCAGCTTGGGGAGGTTTCTAGGGGTGGGTCTGACACTTCAGCCACTTGTTGCAGGGGAAGAGGAAGTCCCATCCTCTCCTGCCTCCAGCTCAGCAGCTGATCCCAGGTCAGGGTAGGAGCCACTGGCTGGGGTGTACCCAACCCTGTGGTGATTTACCTCTCTGACAGCTGCTCCAGTGCCTGAAATCATGTACCTCTGCAGCTAGGGAGTGGTGAGTGAATGCTCTTGCAGCTTCCCTTTGCTTCCCTGTCAGAAAGTCATTTTTTCTGCATGGAAGCAAAAAAAAAATCTGTGTGAGACATGAATTCTACACACACGCAATGGCACACAATTCCCCCAGGAGTACTCAGATGCAAGTAGTGTAGGTGCTTCAGCAGCTAGGCCTTATAGGCACTATCCAGTGTCTCACTGACCACTCAGACACATGGCTGAGCAAAAGGGTATTTTACACGGCAGACAGAAAAAGGAATGTCTGCAAATATATAGCAGCTTAAACAGTTAAGAGTTCAAAAGGAGTAACAGCAATCCTTGCCTGAGGCCTTGGCTACACTTGTGAGTAACAGCACTGTAAAACCTCCCCGAGCGCTGTTACTCACTCCTCGTCCACACTAGCAGGGCACTTACATCGCTGCAGGTACTCCACCTCCCTGAGAAGCATAAGAGATACAGTGGAGTGGCTACAGCCTTGGCTACACTGGTGCTGTACAGCGCTGCAACTTGCTGCACTCAGGGGAGTGAAAAAACACTCCCCTGAGCGCAGCGAGTACAGCGCTGTAAAGCGCCAGTGTAATCGGTGCCGCAAGCTACTCCCCTTGGAGAGGTGGAGTACATGCAGCGCTGCAAGACCTCTCTCGCAGCGCTGGCGGCGCGACTACACTCGTGCTTCACAGCGCTTCTGCGGCAGCGCTGTGAAGTCCCGAATGTAGCCAAGGCCTACGACTCTCCCCTGTGAGTGTGTACTAGGAATCAACCTGCAGCACTGTACTGATCACCTTGTCAAGTGGCCAATCCTCTCCATTGTTGTGACCGGCTATGCCGAAGTGCGGGTTTTAAAGCTCATACCACAGAGAAAAAGCAAACCGTTTGCTGTTTGCTTTGAGTGAGTGAATGGGTATATCTACACAGCCGATATTAAAGGGCTGTCATGGCAGTTGCAGCACCATCTCCCAGCTCTGTAAAAAACCCACCCCCACAAGGGGAGTAGCTCCCAGCACCTGTGCACTGTCTACACTGCCACTTTACAGCACTGAAACTTGCAGCACTTAGGGGGGTGTTTTTTCACACCCAAGTGAAAAAGTTGCAGCACTGTAAAGTGGCAGCGTAGACAAGGTCTTAGTTTCTCGCATTAGGGCCCCTTTGCGCCAGCTCCCCGCCCAGTTGCTGCTGGCAAAGAAGTCCCACGCAGACCTGCAGCCAGCAGTGACGTCTGACAGTCTCAGCCTCTTCCACATGTGGCTCTCTCCAGCTCCCCGGCAGCTCCCACTCCCAGGAGTCCCCAACAGAGCCCGGCCACCGCCCTGCGCCCGTCCGGGAGAGGGACGCACAGCGGGGAGGAGGCGGACAGGGGCTGTAGTCCCCGGCTCCGCAGAACGAGCCCAAACATTACGTGACCCCCGCTGCGAAGTTTCGCACCCCCGGAGAGCTCGGGGCGGGAGCGAGCGGCTGGCGGCACGCCCCTCCTGCTGGCCTGGCAGCGCCGGGGGCCCAGCGGCTACGTGCACCGCGCCTCGCTTCGCTCCCCTGGGGCACTGTCCCGCTACCACAGGCCGAAAGAGAACCCAGCAACCAGGCGCCCCGGCACCGGCTGGACCCACACAAGCCCCACCCCCTTCGCTGCTCATACGCGCTTCTAGCCAGACTCAGCCCCGCCCCTTGAGGCCCACTGTCCCTGCGCATGCGCTCTATAGCTCTCCCATTGCCGATTAGGGTCTCTCTCGGCACTTCCGGAGGAGGGACGAGGCTGGAACGGTGAGGGTCACGTGCTCTCGCTGGCCCCGCCCCCAGGTGCGGCTGGACGGGACGATGTTGCTGCTGCTGGAGAAGCTCCCGGCTGACCAGGCCCTGAAGGTGAGACCCGCCCCCATAGCCGGTGCGCTGCTCCCCGCCCCCTGCGTGGCGTCTGGGCCGCCCGCAGCCCCTCCGAGTAGCGGCGCCCAGTGCCCAGGCGGCCCCGGTGCGGGCAGACGCGGTACCGCGCCCAGCCGGGCGGGCTGTCGGTGGGCAGCGAGCGGCCCCGGCCGTGCCCTGGCGTCCGCTTGGCTATCCCGGCGCGGGGCCGGGCGCCTTGCCCTATGCTGCACGTCAGCTGGCGGCGCCGCAGCCCGCCTGGGACCAGGGCCTGTCATCTCCGGGCTAGTGCCAGGTGGGGTGACTCGTCCTTGCTAATAACGGGAACCCCCTTTGCTGTACATAAGCACAAAACAAGCGGCCCGAATTCCTCACCGTGTGACATTGACAGGAGCCGCCCTCCGCTTCTCGGGGACACACAGAGCAGCCTCCCCGTTTTGTTACGGGTGTGTGTCAGTAACATCTAGTGCGGGGCGCTCCTGCGTGTGACCCCTGGGCCACTACACCTCTGCACGTCCGGCTTGGGGTCCCCGCCCCGCCCTCAGTATTCACACCTACACATAGGGAAGCAATCCCAGCACCCGTGGTGGTTCTGGGATTTATGGGCTAAACTTCTGTGGTCAATATTTTAAGTAACTTAGACATAGATACTTGCTGTCTATGAAGAGAAGAATGTTCAGGACAATGACTCCTTCCTCTCCCACCTGGGAGGCTTCCTTGCTTCCCTCCCCCATCTACTTTTCCTACCCTCTGCCCCCCAAAAATATAATAAACCATTAATGGCAACCATCCTGTGGACATGTTTCTGTATGGATCAGGATTCCCTCTGCTCGCTAAACTGGAAGGGATAATTGGCTCTTAACTTCTTAGAAGTAATGAGATAAATACTTTTAATTGTCAGGAGAAGGGTATCAGTTACATTTGTCTTTAAATGTAATTTTGAGTGAGGCTGCATTAATTCATCAAACCCTAATAAAATGAGCTGGGCAAATCTTTCTCCTGTTGTTCCCTTCTCTCCAGACAGCTCCTATTAGCTTATCATTAGGGCTGTCAAGCGATTAAAAAAATTAATCATGATTAATCACATGATTAAAAAAATCCCGATTATATAAATATTTTTGGATGTTTTCTACATTTTCAAATATATCGATTTCAGATACAACACAGAGTACAAAGTGTACTGTGCTCACTTTGTATTTATTTTTATTATAAATAATTGCACTGTAAAAAGAAAAGAAATAGTATTTTTCAATTCCCTTAATACAAGTACTGTAGTGCAATCTCTTTATTGTGAAAGTTGAACTTAAAAATGTAGAATTATATACAAAAAATAACTGCATTCAAAAATAAAACAATGTAAAGTGAGCCTACAAGCCCACTTCTTGTTCAGCCAATCGCTCAGACAAACAAGTTTGTTTACATTAGCAGGAGATAATGCTGCCTGCTTCTTGTTCACAATGTCACCTGAAAGTGAGAACAGGTGTTCGCAGGGCACTGTTGTAGCCAGCGTTGCAAGATATTTATGTGCCAGATGTGCTAAAGATTCATATGTCCCTTCCTGCATCAACCACAATTCTAGAGGACTTGCATCCATGCTGATGATGGTTTTGCTCGATAATGATCCAAAGCAGTGCAGATCAATGTATGTTCATTTTTGTCATCTGAGTCAGATGTCGCCAGCAGAAGGTTGATTTTTTTTTTTTGGTGGTTCAGGTTCTGTAGTTTCTGCATCGGAGTATTGTTCTTTCGAGACTTCTGAAAGTATGTTCCACATCTCGTCCCTCTCAGATTTTGGAAGGCACTTCAGATTCTTAAATCTTGGGTCAAGTGCTGTAGCTATCTTTAGAAATCTCACATTGGTATCGTTTTGTCACATCTGCAGTGAAAGTGTTCGTAAAACGAACAACATGTGCTGGGGCATTATCCGAGACTGCTATAATATGAAATATATGGCAGAATGCAGGTAAAACACAGAAAAAGAGACATACAATTCTTCCCCAAGGAGTTCAGTCACAAATTTAATTAACGCATTATTTTTTTAATGAACGTCATCAGCATGGAAGCATGTCCTCTGGAATGGTGGTTAAAGCATGAAGGGACATACAAATGTTTAGCATGTCTAGCATGTAAATATCTTGCAGTGCTGGCTACAAAAGTGCCATGCAAATGCCTGTTCTCACTTTCATGTGACACAGTAAATAAGAAGAGGGCAGCGTTATCTCCCGTAAATGTAAACAAACTTGCTTGTCCTAACGATTGGCTGAATAAGAAGTAGGACTGAGTGGACTTGTAGGCTCTAAAGTTGTACATTGTTTTGTTTTTGAGTGCAGTTATGTAACAACAACAAAATCGACATTTGTAAGTTGCGCTTTCACGATAAAGAGATTGCACTATGGTACCTGTTTGAGGTGAATTGAAAAAATATTTCTTTTCTCATTTTTACAGTGCAAATATTTGTAATAAAAATAATATAAAGTGAGCACTGTACACTTAGTATTCTGTGCTGTAATTGAAATAAACATATTTGAAAATGTAGAAAAACATCCAAAATAGTTAATAAATTTCAATTGATATTTTATTGTTTAACAGTGCGATTAAAACTGCGATTAATCACGATTAATTTTTTTGAGTTAATTGTGTGCGTTAACTGCAATTAGTCGACAGCCCTACTTATCGTGTATCTAATAGTTTTCTTACTTTTTGATTTTTAAAGAACTGTGAAACAGACAAGCTGTTTATTACAGGGGTGGCCAAACTTACTGACCCTCGGAGCCGCATATGATAGTCTTCAAAAGTTCGAGAGCTGGGCCACACCTGCTGGGGCTTGGAGCTTCAGTCCTGCTGAAGCCCCAAGCCGTGGCAGGTACACCCCGCAGGGTTGAAGCCCTGAGACCCTCTCCCTCTGCTGGGCAACAGCCATGAGATCTCTCTCCCCTGTTGGGCAGAAGCCCTTACCCCACCACCTCACTGCAAGGCAGAGGTCCCAAGCTCCCCCCTCACAGTCTGGTAGGTGGAGAATGGAGGGAGATGTGAGGGACTCCGTGAGCTGCACTTTAACGGTAAATGTGGCTCGTGAGTCACAGTTTGGCCATCTGATATTCTGTACAAATCACTGTCCAAACACACACACAGTTGGCAGTTTTATATTTAACAAGAGAAATAAGAAAAATATCTTGATTAAAATAACTAGAGGACTAGTGAAAATATTCTTGAACTTTTTTACCAGTACAAATAAAACACTTGAGATATTCTTCAGTCATCCTCACAATTGTCAGCGCAAAATAAATTAAACACTGACTTTCCTCGCTGATAATAATCCAGAATCCTCTGCTGCTGTCATAACAGCTCTGACTATTGTTGATTTTTTTTTTTTGGTAAATGAAGTACTAGTCAGTCCTTTTCAACCACAAAGAAAGTAGTTGCTGCACTGGGCCTTGAGGATAGAGAAACTAGGGGAGAGTTTCTGGGTGCAAGTGGCTGGTGATTTGGGGAATGGGGAATTATAGTAGCAGTGGATACTCACTTATTAACATCTTGTATTTATGCTGCACATTTAATTTTGAAGATTCCAAAGTGCTTCAGAAAGATCATTGCACCTCACTCAGGTGAAACTCAGTGATAGTTTAATAGCACATATCAATACTATATAACAGAAGATGGGGGGGGGGAAACAACTATCCAGATGAAGAGGCATGATGTAGTTACCCTGTGTGGACCCTTGCCAAAGCAAGGGAATTAAACATATCTCCTTTAGGCCTTGGCTACACTGGCGCTGTACAGCGCTGCAACTTCCTGCGCTCAGGGGTGTGAAAACGCCCCTCCCGCCCCCCCGAGCGCAGCGAGTGCAGCACTGTAAAACGCCAGTGTAATCAGCGCCTGCAGCGCTGCAAGCTACTCCCCTCGGAGAGGTGGAGTACTTACAGTGCTGCGAGAGAGCTCTCGCAGCCCTGGCGGCGCGACTACCCGCGCGCTTCACAGCGCTGCCGCAGCAGCGCTGTGAATTCCCAAGTGTAGCGAAGGCCTTAGTGAAAAGTGTTGTGTGATGTAGTCAGGATCTCTTTATTTTTTTTTTTTAACAGCTCTTCCAGAATAGGCTACCTCTAGCTGCACGTTATCCCTTTACACAATACCAGGGTGGCATTCATTCAGCATCCAGCCACTGAGGCAAATGTGACACCTGAATTGTCTGCTGAACTTTGCTTCTTGTGTAGGGTAATAGTGGAGCCATTATAAAGCTTTAGAGGGTTTTTTTGTTTTTTCCCCCCAGTTTCTTCACCAAGTAGTTGATGGCATATGTGGCCGTGCATATTGTCGATATCAGGATTATGGCAGTGTTTGGAATTTGGCAGAATGGATGGAGGTATTAGAAGAAACAACAACATTCTTCAAAACTACAGTTGGCAAAAATCTGTCAGATGAAGAGGTGAGATTATCATCATTGATTAGATTTGACTTTCTGCCATCAAGCCTAGTGCTATTGCTATTCTATCCTGAAATATTTATATATTTTAAGTGGGGGTTCATATGTTAAATATAGGATCTGGATAGTAATAAAATAAACCAAATCTTGATCACCTTAAGCAGCTCCCTGTCTGCCTCGTCTCATCCCCCTTTATTTCAGGGATTCTGTGCAGCTCCCTGTATCCTCTCTCTGTTCCAGGTTCTTTGTGACCCCCCCGCCCATTTCCTTCCTCCCCTACCAGCGTCCTCCATTCTCCCCTCATGCCAGCAGTTCTGTGTGCACCCTATTCTCACTTCCCCTCCGTGGCAGGGATTTTCTTCACCTTCCCTTCTTCCATGCCAGATTCCCCCCCACCCCTCCATCCCTGACTCTGGTTCTATGTGCCCCCATTCCAAATTCCCCCATTATTCTCTCTACATGGCAGGGGCTTTGTGTGTGCTCTCATTCTCAGGTCCCTAATACTGGCTTTCAGGGTTCTGTGGGGTCCATTCCTCCTCCTCCCATTCCATGGGCTATGTGTGCCTCCCCATTCCTGCCTTCTTCCCACATGCTAGGGTCTACAGTCCTCTTCTCTCCCCCCTCCCACCCCCCCCCCCAGACTCTCTATACTCCTTTCCCCTGGGCCAGGGTTATGTGTGCCCCCCTTATTCCATTCTGGGGCCACCCATTCTTCCCACTCATGGCATTGGGGCTGTGTGTGCCCCCATACCAGGGATTCCGTTTTTCCCCCCAGCCCCACATAGCAGGGACCCCCATAGGAGGGACTCTGCAAACTCTCCTTCCTTTCCACCCATGCCAGGGGCTCTGGCTGCTCTCCCCCCTTCCCACCTTCCTCCACCATTCTAGTGGCTCTGTCTGCTCCCTCCCCCCGATCAGGTTTCCCCCATTTCCTTCCTCCCTCCACCAGCGTTTCTGTGTGACCCATTCCCCCATCCCTTCGTGCCTGGGCTATATGTATGTCCCCATTTCCTCTCTTCCCTCATTTTCTGTCTGGGAGATAAGTCATTCAGGGTGTCAGCGAGTTACTCTGTTGGAGGATGAGCAGAGATGAGATGTGGTATTGATATTGTGGAAGACACAGTGTGCCTAATTTTAAGGAAAACTTATAAGTGCTCATAAATATAGTTAAGAATGTATTTATTTCATTTTATGGATAGCAGGGAGGTAGCAGTCAGAATGCTAGCTCCAGAGTATATGTGGGCATCTGAGTGACAGATAAACAGTCAATACCAGTGTGTCCTTTCAAACTAGCACTGGGAGAGTTACCTTTTATTTTATTTTTTTAAGGAGTGCCTCAATGGATTCTAATTGAAACTTTTCTTTTAAGAAAAGAATCTAAACAGGTTAAATAGTATCCCTTTGAGAGACCATTCTCCAGTCAATGTTTTATACATATATTTAATTTACAGTTATGGAGATAAACTTCATGGAGTCATGTTTGCTTATGCACCATAGGAAACACACCTGGGGGAAATCAATAGGAAAGGGGCATTGATAGGGAAACTTCCTTGAATTTTTCAAGCCTCAAGTGCATTCAGCTGAATTGTTTGTTAACAACAGTGAGTAAACACTTCACAAATTTCCCTAGCACATAAACAAGGCTTTATAGTGAATAAAAATTTCACTGTATCTGAGGGTGCTTTGGTGGTTGCTTATCTCCACTGTCTGCCATCGTGACCTGTTGGGAGAGGCAAGGGCAAACACTGAATGTAACTCCAGGTAGCAGTTATCATTTTGGCTTCTTATCCAGTACAGCTATATTCTATTGTAAATATAAGCTTTTCTGCTTCATAATTAAAACTCTCTTTTTACTGATATTTGCAGGCTGTTCAGCAGTTGAATGAGTTGAGCTCAAGCTATCAAGAAGCAATAATGAAATGCTTGAAAGGCAGAAAGGAAGAAATCAGGCATGCATTGGTAGAAAGCATAAGTGCAATCTCCTCTGCCCAGCTACAGGATTTTGACTGGCAGTTAAAGGTGAGACACTATCTCTGTTGCTTACTGTCCAGACCCTACAAGGTTACAGAGACACCCTCTGGTAGGCTGCCTGATTCAGAGGTAAGGTTAGACTTATATGGATACCAGAAACCCAGAGCAGAAGAATTGCTGGGAAGGCATACAGCTCATGAAAATAAGCTCCCCTTTGCAGTGCTGCATTGTTGCCATCTCTTGGACGTTTTTGTGAGCTTTTGATTCTCCTCACACATTTAATTTACATCTCTCCATCACAATTTGAGCCCTAACTGGGAAACTTGAATAGAAGAAGAAAACCTTTTGCTTAGAATAAAATAAAAAAGTAAAGCTACATGAAGACTGTGGAATTCTCTGACTCATGTAAAAAAAATAACCCTCTAGATCAGGCGTGCACAACATGCGGCCCGCCGCGTGGGCTCACAGTGCGGCCCGTGGGGGGTGAGTAGGCAAGCGGTGGGGGGGGGGGGGGGGGGGGGGGAGGGGGGGGGCGGGGGGGCGGGGGGGCGGGTGGCTGAGGAGGCGAGCAGGCGGGTAGTGGCGGGGGGGCAGATGAGCCGGGGGAGGGCTGAGGATGTGAGCTGTGTTGGTGGCTGACCTGGTCTACTGATCTGGTCTGGCTCCCATCCTCTCTCCAAGGGTTGCAGCTGTCTGGAGGTGCCTGCTTTCCATGCCTTCCTCATTCACACCTCATTCATTCAACAGGGCAATTGATTACAAAGTGGGGGGGGAAGATCTTATTCTACTTCTAGCAAAAAGACGTTTTTCTTTTACCTCAATTATACTACCTTAGGAGCCCGCTATAACATATTACAAAGGTTCAATACTGCTGTTTTGGTGGGGCGGCGCTGGGAACCAGGGTTTGTTTCCGCGGGGCGGGCGGCGCTGGCGGGGGGTGGGTGGTGCTGGGGGGGGGGGGGGGGGTGGGGGGGGGGGGGGGGGTTCGGCCCCCGCGGGTTTGGTTGGTTTCAGCCCTCAGCTATTTTCTTTGGAGTAATATGGCCCTCGCCACTTTACAAGTTGTGCTGGCCTGCTCTAGATCATGACTAAATGTATGTACGTTTAAGGGATAGATTGACATCAGTTGTATTTAGTTTTATTTTACTAAAGAGAACGGTGCTGCCCAAAGTTGGAAGAACATCTGCCTATAGTAGAAGTGCTCTTTTGCATAAACATTTTAATCTGCCAGAAGTGCATTATAGAAATAATCCTGATAATATTGCTTATGTTTTTCTGTCCTTGTTAGTTGTTAAATAACAGATTAGCTTTTTGTCCTAACAAGCACTGTAGATATTTTTTGCTGAAAAATGATTTTGAACTCCAAGTCAGTTTTTGACTGGACCAGATTTTGCAGGAGCTGATAGCATAACATCATGTTGTACTTCAGATGAGCTGCCTGTTAAGTACTGATCTGTCTCACTGACTGAATTTACTGTTGACAAGATTATAAACCAGACCTATAAAAACACCCAGTTGCTGCCCGCAGTTTCTTGTTACTTTCTTCTATTGAGGTTGTTTTTTTTGTTTTGTTTTTTTTTAATTTCTGGCTAAGAATTAATTCTGAATTAATATAACATCTGAACTAATTCACAGCTGTCCATTTCTTCCTTTGTGGCTCACTTTTTGCGTTATCCTTTATTCCCATTAGTCACCTGTGCAATTTATTAAAATCAGAAACTCTCCTTTGGGGAAATGCTGCTGTAATAGTTATATAGAACCAGCTGCCTTCCCATAGTTGAACAGGACCAAAATCAAGTCACAGCCTCCCTGTGTCTGGTATATGATAATACTGCCAAGTGAATGGAAAAATGTATTCAGTATTTGCTAGCCAATGTGAAAAATACCTGCACCACTTCACACTCTCTGCAATTTAAAGGAATAGAGCTGTGTACTGTATTTAGTTGCAAAATTGTCAATAAACTTTCTATTACATTTAAAAAAAAAACTTTTACTGGGGCTGATTTAAATAGTAGAAAAACCTTGACATGCCATTTGACCGGTTTTACCAGTATTTGTAAAATTGTATAATTGTTAAATAGTATTTGACCATCTGCAGAGTTGGCTGGAAAGTGCAAAAAACCACTTAAGAATAAGAATGGCCATACTAAGTCAGACCAGTGATCCATCTAGCCCAGTATCTTGTCTTCTGACAGTGGCTAATGCCAGGTGCTTCAGAAGGTATGAACAGAACAGGTAATCGTTGAGTGATCCATCCCCTGTCGTCTACTCCCAGCTTCTGACAAACAGAGGCTAGGGACTCTTCAGAGCATGGTTTTGCATCCCTGCCCATCCTGGCTAATAGCCATTCATGGACCTATCCAGTTCTTTTTTCAAACCTGTTATAGTCCTGGTCTTCACAATATCCTCTGGCAAAGAGTTCCACAGCTCAACTGTACATTATGTGATGAAATATTTCCTTCTGTTTGTTTTAAACCTGCTTCCTATTACAGTAAATGCTTTGTTATTCGGTATGTTGTGGGAATGGGGGGTGCTGGTAAGTCAAAAATTCTGGTTAACTAAGAGTTATACTTACCAATGGAGGGAGGTAGTTTGGATGCGGGAGGAGGCTCAGGGCTGGGGGTTGTGGTGCGGGAGGGGTTGGGGCGCAGGCTCTAGGAGAGAGTTTGGGTGCAGGAGAGGGCTTGGGGCAGGGGTTGGGGTGCGGGAGGAGTTTCAGGGTGCTGGATCCAGGTAGTGCTTACCTTGGGTGTCTCCCCACAGGCGGTGACATGTCCCTGCTGCTTGTAGGCGGAAGTGTGGCCCGGTGGCTCAGCGCACTGCCTCCACCCGCAGGCGCTGGGCCGCAGCTACCATTGGCCGCAGTTCCTGGCCAATGGGAGTTGCGGAGCCAGCACTCAAGGCGGAGGCGTCGCACAGAGCCCCCATGGCTGTTCCTCTGCCTAGGAGCAGCAGGGATGTGTCGCCGCTTTCGGCCATGCGGAGTCAGGTAGGGAGTCTGCCAGCCCCGCGCCAACTAGACTTTTAATGGATATCAGAAATGCTGGTTTCTAGAGCTTTCTAGTTGGTAAAGTGTCGGATAACACAATTTTTACTGTAATTTCATTTGGTGACCCCAAGTTCTTGTGTCATGAGACTGAGTAAATAACACTTCCTTATTTACTTTCTCCACATCAGTCATGGTTTTATAGATCTCTATCATATTCCCCTGTTCTTTTCTGGTACTTTGACTCTGGTACTTATTCAACAAGTTCCAGAGTAATTGCGTAAATTGCAAATACTGTTCAGTCAGGCCTACTGTCATCTCTTTTACCTTTATAGTCTTTCATGGCGCTCTCTCTCTCTCTCAGCAGATTTGCCCTTTTTATCTAATCCTGGCCCTTGTTGGGTGCAAATTTCAATTCCATTCCATTGTATAACTTGCATGCAGGATTATTTGAAAAACTAAATAAGCAAGAAACTGTTTAAGTGTTGGCAGGTCCAAAATGTAATCTGCTTTAAAGTTTAATTGCAAAGTTTAGGCAACCAAAGTTTTCAGGAATGATTTCAAAACACATGGTTCAGTGCTGCTGCCTATACTTAACACTAATCCTGACAGTGCCCTTTCAAGATAAAGTGTAGATGTGGTGGCCTGGGGGATATATAACATTTAATGGCTCTATTTTAAATGACTTTTAATTCATCATGTACAGCTTGCTCTCTCCAGTGATAAAATCTCCATGCTGCAAATGCCACTTCTCAATCTTGATCTGGATGTGAAAGAAAATGGTGAAATTAAGCCAGTCTCTGTAGAAATGAATAAGGAAGAACTGCAGAACCTAATAAATGCACTGGAAGCAGCTAATAAGGTATTTATTACTGACTTTTTATTACATCCTTTCTTAATTAGGTCCTAACTACTACAATCATTTTAGTTTACCGTATTCCTGTTCTTATAGGACGATTTTATAGGAAGTGACTTGGTAGTGGAACATGCTTTTGTGGAGTTAGAGCTTATTACTGTATTTAAGTTTGTTTATGTTTATCTTTAGCAGTCTTTGTTTATCTCTGGCACAGTTTTATAAAAATCATCTCTTCCTCTAATGAACAGTTAACATTTTTTTTGTCATTAGCACTAGTTGATTTTTATCAAACTTTCTTCCTCTGCTGCTCTACCACTGATTGGAATTCTGTGGCGTAGGCCCAAAATTTTGCATGACCCTCTTATATTGTTTTGTTTCATAGTGTTTGGTTACCATGGTTAGCCTGTCTGGTTCTGTATAGCAAGACAGAGCCCTGGATATTGCTACCTAACAACAAAATGCTCTTGATGCTGTACATTAGAAAAAGTTCCATTTCAAAGGTTCCCATTCCTTCTACAGGGGCAGGAATGCAGCAAGCACAATAGACAGCTGAGATCAGGATCAAACTGTCCTGAAAGTTGTAGCAAGCAGAAAAGAATATGAAAAGAACAGCGTTTTAGATTAAAGTCACATACAGAATGATTTGAAGACAGAATTTCCTCCTGACTCTCACAAAGCATCAGTGTCTGGAAACACTCTTTGACACATTATATGGGTTTATCTAGATCAGGGGTGGGCAAACTTTTTGGCCTGAGGGCCACATCAGGGAATAGAAATTGTATGGAGGGCCATGAATGCTCACAAAATTGGGGTTGGGGTGCGGGAGAGGGTGTGAGCTCTGGGGTGGGGCTGGGGGTGAGGAGGTTGGGGTGCTGGAGGGTGCTCTGGGCTGGGACCGAGGGGTTCAGAGCAGGGCTTTGGAGTTGTGCTCCGGCTCTGCTCCAGCTCCAGGCAAAATCCTGCAGCTTCACTGCTCCTGAGCTGCTCCAGGCTCCGCTCCAAGCCCTTGTTCAGAGGGCAATCAGGGCTGGGACTGGGGTGCAGGAAGGGGTTCAGGTTCTGGCTGGGAGTGTGGACTCGGGGTGGTGCTGGGGATGAGAGGTTTGGTGTGCAGGAGGGTGCTCCAGGCTGGGATCGAGGGAGATCAGGGCTTGGGCAGGGTGTTAGGGCGTGGGGAGAGTCTCAGGGGTGTGACCCCTGACCCAGCGCCCCCCGAAGTGGGGCCAAGCCGCGTGGTGCGGCCCCCGACCCTGCGCCCCAGCCGGAGCGGGGCCGAGCCACGTGGTGCAGCCCTGACACCGCGCTCCGGCCGGAGCGGGGCCGAGCCGCTTTGTGCGGCTCAGGAGCTGGCTTAAAACGGCTCATGGGCCATAGTTTGCCCACCCCTGATCTAGATCAAGCAATCCTTTATTTCCTGTGGGCTAATAGAACAGATAGAAAAGGAATTGTACACTGAGAATGCCAGTATATCTGACATTGAAAAAATTAATTTTAATGGAAACTAAATCCCCTGGAATAGTTCCAAATTGGACAATGGAAAGCAGAAAATAAACGGAAGAAAGTAACTTAAACATTTTTGGAGTGGTGTGGTGATAGGGAAAGACAGAGTATTGTCTGACTTGTACATTTGTGGATGGTAATCACATGGATTGGAGGTATCCTCAACCAAATTGCAGCATTTATTCAAGGCACTTTATAAGGTACAGTGGTTTGTTAGCGCTGTTGATGAATGATGTACGTGCTTTAAATATCTGTTGATTTACTAATAATGACCGTTTACAAACTTCTGTCTCCCAGTAGAATGAGTGGAGAAATGATGGAATAAAGTAGAAGGATCTAGTTAGAAGTTGGCTATTTATCTCTTAGATCAAGTTTTGGTTGTTTTTTTGAGGGTTTTTTTTAAACTTAGCTGACAAACTATTTGCTGTTATCTATCTATAATGTCTTAATGTCATGGCTGCAATTTGCAGGCCAACACTTCTAATATTTTTTCAAGAGTGCTTGGCAACTGGGAAATCCTGGCTAGTAATTCTTAGTGCTTTTAGTATCAAATGCTAAATGAGGCAGAAGTATAACAGTAATGGTGCTGTTTTTTAAAAAAGTGGTCGTACATAGTTCAAAGTGGTACGAGCACATCTCAGTGTAGTAGCGCGAGGACTGGGCCCCCAAGCAACCTGACAGCTAGTCATTGGGCTGGTCATCTTCATCCCAGGTGCAGTGGACACTTCCATATATGCCCTGCTGTAGCCAACAGCCTTCTTTTGCTTTTGGGAGTAGCTCTCTGGCTACCTGCAGGAACTGTTCCTTCTTGGCAGAGTGGTCTCCTAGGCAGTTGGCAGCAGTTCCTGTTTGGGCCTTCTCAGAGCTGATCACAGGAAAACTCTGAGGCCTCTGGGTACCCCTGAGTTCCCTGCAAATGAAGCCAAAGGAGCAGTTGCTCATCCAGATTCTGGGCTACCCAGCCAGGGCTCCTTTAGCCCAGGCTTCAGCAGATGCCAGCTTGCTCGGCGCTCTCCTCAGGGTTCCAGAGGAAGAGAAGATAAAGTTCTCAAACTTGATTGTATGTATTGAGAGGAGGGACTCACTCTGTGAATGGTGTCCCATGTCTGGTGTGAGGCAGAAACCTGCAGGCATATTTGCAAAGACTGTTTGTAAGGTATTGTCCAGGCATCTTGAGCCTGTCACTCTGGCCCTGATTGTAGCTGAATCTCATTCTTCTTTCAATTTCTTTCTGAAGGTCGTTTTGCAGCTGAAATGACGAGATTCTGACTATCAGTGACATCTGGTGGTGGTGGTTCCACAAGAGACTGCAAAGAGAATGGAGATATACTCTATAAAGTGGGAAAGTAATGATGCTATTAAAGTACTGAGTTAAGCAAGCAATACTGATGTGGACCAGAAGATTTATCACAAATTTGCTGGAAAAAGAAAGCCTGCTGTCCACTAGACCCAAAACACAGTTGCCTTGTAGAAAATGCTGAAAGTTGTATAGGCCTATGAAAGACTACAGTAGCATTTATGAAAAATTTGAGTGCTGTGTTTGACTTTGGAGAGGAGATTTTGCAGATGTACATAAGCTTGTTTTTGTTCAGAATAAGAAATCTTGCCTTCACAGTAACTTATTACATAACAGTGTAATATAAGTTGCTTTCCTGGGAAGGGTAAGCACACCTGTGTCCTGGAACATAAATATTTGATACTTGTGAATAGCAAAGTAATAAACTGTTGATGCTTTACATAGATAATGGCTTTTGAAAATTTAAAAAAATCTTTAAACATTCAGAACCTTCCGACCTGTGTCTTGTGGGTTTCACATAATTGTCTTGAATCTGCTCTGAAAACTGCACCAGTGTCAAAGTTCTGAATAAGAAACACGTGGCTTTCAACTGACAAGTGTGACTCAAAAAAAAAATCAAGTGGTAGCTTTGCAGAACAGTAGGTCAGCTATTTCCAAAGTGTGTCTGAGTGTATATGCTGTACACAGGCTGTCAGAATAGTGCTCCCAGCCCAATATAGCCATTTTTCTGCAGGGAGGGTGTTACACACCTGCTGAGTTTGGGGGCAGGATTTAGACTACATGCAGAATTTCGGAAGAGAATTTATTGATACCAGAAATCTGTCTGATTCAAATAATTACATGCTTGTCTAAATATCAAAACATGTTTAGTTGTATTTAAATAGAATAAAAAAAATTTATGCATTCGTTTTACTTGCAGTGAACTGTAGTAACCCATGTTATCTGCCTTTAACAAATAAATTCTTGTGACTCTCTTTCAGCCGGAGGATGCGGAAGTGATGTAAAGGGCAGGATCCTGCTTTCATACCCAGATAATAGTGATTTGTGAGGTACAAGACCCAAGACTATCATTCATTTCAGTAGTTAGGTTCCCATTGACTTGTGTGGGAGCAAGACCTGAGTTCAGATTTACATCTCCAAGAGAAAACAGTCAGCCACTACAACATTCTGTAGGCCAGATCCTCACCTGGGATAAATCAATTGGAGCTTTGCCAACTTGCATCACTTAAGAAGCTGGCCCTGTAAGGAAACATTAGCTCTGCCAGCATAAAATATAGGTGTCTTTTAAGTCAGTAATATGAAGGAATTCACTTTACATTACCTTAATTACTGAAATGCAAATTCATATTAATTTTCTATTTTTCTGCCTTAGATAGAATTTTAATTTTCTCTTTCCACTGTGAATAGTATTTGTAATTAAATGAATGTGTAAATACTTTGTGTTTTGCATATGGCAAGCTAATGAAAAAGCCATGAACCACCACTATTTAATATTATGGTCAGAGTACTACATAACAAAATTTCAGAAATGATAATTGCAAATGAACTCTTATTTTACTGTATCATTGTAATGGGATCTTCAGTAGGAATGAATTAGAGAGAAACAACCTTCATATATCACATAGAATAGTTACGTGTAACTTCAAGCAATTTATTTTTGATGCAGAGAGATGCACTGGATTTTTCTGATTGAAATATAGCAGTTTTGTTGCTTGCTCAAAGATATTCAGGCTATTATTGCTTTTTTAGCCTTGTTTTTGTCTTTCTGTTGTTGAAATGAGTGAATAGGTTTGCTTATCAGGTTAACGCAATCCATTATTGATTTGTGTATGTAAATTCTACTGATTTAGGCAAGCATGGCAGTAGCCCTAAGGGCTGCCACCTTTGATCACTAGTGTGCAGAATTGACGCCCCAAGATTGTTGGGAAGTTATGGAAGGAATATTCAGGATAGTATTTCCCACGTAGAGTACCCATCATGGGGTAAAATCCCTCCAAACCCTGAAGTCCTCCATGTATGTATTATATGTTGGACTAGTAATACTGTATATTATTTGTACTACCTAGGAGCCCTAGTAATGGACCAGCATCCTGCTGAATATATGTATAGTAAAGGGACCAAGGAAGGGGTACTGAGTGATTAACCAGAGAAGAGAGACCCCCAAAATATATCTTTAGTATTTCATTTCTGTGTTAGGCATTTAGTCATTGTAGGCAAAGTTTATTTTTATATTAATTGGTTGTAGACCAGTTTTGTAACTTGGCTGGAGAAATGTACTTAAATGTACCTAAATTATGCAGTCATGTTTATCCAATTTAGTAACTACAGTTGTTTACAGTGATTCTCAGACCTCTGTGGTTCAGGAGCCACATTAGCGATTAGTATTACCCAAAAGAGCCACAGTAGTGTGACTTCATTGTTTCATTTACTGTAGTACTATATATTCAGATTTAAACAGAATGACATGGGAAATACTAATTTATTATATATATAAAATTCTCACAGCAAAATGACTGATCAAGTATTATTTTATCAACTACAATTGGTTAATAATATAGTAAAAGCATCCTGATTGGTTGTTAATTAAATCACAGTGTTTTTATATTATATGCTGTAAAGAGCTGCAGGAGACACATTGAAGAGCCACTTGCACCTTGTGAGCTTCAGTTTGAGTATCACTGTCTGATAGTTAGAGAGTAGCGTCAACAGCAACTCCTTGAGGTTGTGAGCTCCTCAAGAAGCCAGGTGCCGGAGAATAGAGAAAGTTAGTAATGTGGACAAACTAACAGCGTGGTTTGTGTGTCTTTGGGCTCTTCAGGTTTTGGATGCTGTGGTCTAAATTTTCAAAAGTGATTAATGATTTTAGGTGCCCAATTTGATCTATATTAAAGGGGCCTGTTTTTCAGGAAGTTCTGGGCACTCAAAAATTAAGACACCTGAAATCTTAGTTGCTTTAGATCCTATGCTTCTAGCCTTCTCTGCAGATTTTTCCAATCCCTCTCCCTGAGCGGAGAATTTAGTTAAAATTCAGCAAGTTGAAACTAGAAGTCTTCCCCCTCTTATGGGATTCACAGTGGGAAGGGAGATCATCACCCTATATATTTATCTGATAGCCTCTGGTGACTGCGTAACTGTGAAATTCTTAAAACTTGAATGCAGATAGCTATAAATTAATGGACATACAATCATAAAAGATATTCAAGTAAAACCAGTGACTTTCCTCTATTCAGGCTGACCGTGCTCAATTTTTGGATTGAATAGGTTATCCTATACTGTTCCACACACACACACACACACACACACACACTATTTTATCTAAAGCAGTCTTTACAATGATAGCGTGCCTTGACTATTTTTCACATAACGCCATTATACATGCCTTATCTTTTCCCCACCAACTCCACAAATATCTTCGTCAGATAAGCATGGATATTGTGCTTGTATGCTTCAAGCACCTCAGAAATAAAGTGGGGACCTGCATAGCAAAATTAGCTTTAATTAAAACTTGCCAAATACATAACCAAAAGACTCTTGTTAAAGGAGGCCTCACTGTTGCTAATTTAATCATTTTATTATCAACACATCCTTTTTAGTGAGGTGGGGGAAGGAGTTACAAACAGGCTAAAAAACCTGTTCCTTAGATTTACAGTGCTGAAAGTAAGAACAGCTGCCATGCAAATGTATACTTTAAGTCAATTCTGCACATTTCTGAGTAGAGGACAACTTTGTTTTTTTTGTTTTGCCTTTTCACAGTTTATAAACACCATGAATGCATTAAAGAAAGTTTCCGAATGCTTACAAGGTATCTATTTTAAATGATATAAAAGTGAGCAGGTGAAGTTGGTATAGGAACATGCTTTTGATATAGGTTTTCATGCTGGTATCTTTTAGTTTTCAGAAATCTGTTGTTCAAAAATATTGTTAAAAATGCTTCAAATTGAAATGCTTCAAAACAGTTTTTTTTTGTTTTGTTTTGATTTTTTAAATAGGCCCCAATGATAGGTTCAGATTGTACATTCATTCAAACTATAAAAAACACATGGAAAATCAGATGATTTTCAGCTCATACAAAGCAAGTTTTAAAATCAAGCATTTATTTAAAAATAATGCTTTTATTTGGTTACTAGGAAGATACAGGTTAATAAAGTTTACACACATACATTTTATATTACATGTTTTGAAGCTACGCAAAAATGGCTTTATACTTACACTGTAGGTGTGTATGTTATTTACTTGTTCGTATTTTCTTGTTTGTGTCCTGCCATTTACTTACTTAGGGCCAAACCATCCTGTGTGTAAGGCACGTAGTGGCCTACAGTAAAAATAAGAGGAAATGGACCAAAAGCAACGGAAGAGAGAGCCCACTTTTCTATGGCATTATGTAGTATGGTTGGACAATAGCATATATCTGGCTATGCTATGGAAAGAAGGAGCTCCAGGAGAAAGTAGGGTTAAGAAAAGTTGTTTTCCCTAAGTTACGATCGTACAGCTGGAAGTCACACTGGGCCAAACCAAAACTAATTTCTACAAAACTTGGTAAATTGTCAGCTTCAGCATTCATGGATATAGAGGAATGAAGAGTCAGACAAAGATAAAGGGGCATGTACAAGGAAAGAGCTCAAAACAAGCTCATCTGGCTGGAGGGTACACCAAGGAGCTTGTGTGTTAAGCATGTACCCAGCAGTGCTCCCTCCAGTGCGTAGAAAGCTATATGCAAAGAGGGATGTTAAGTAAAGAAGAAGACATCACATCTCCAAACAGGTTCTCGTACAGAACAAATAGTATTATACTGCACAGCATGGGCCCTGTGTGAACTGCAAAATGTGGCCAAATGGGGCAAATCAGAGAAAAACACCTAGTCGAGGAAAGCAATACATTATGTGGTGGATTGTAATGTAAAGAGAAAGTGTTGGCCTTCATCATCAAAGTCACATGAGTCTCTACCAAAAGGGAGTGAAATAAAGAACACTATGGAAACATCCAATCCATTCTGAATGCACAAGGGTTAGACCAATATATGAGGAGTCATAGGTGAGGCCATTAGTTCCTAGCACAGAAATTGACTCATCTCCATGTTTCTCTGCATGTTTTCAGGCCTTATCACATGCTCAATCTATTTAGCTATTTATACCATGCTTATTGCTACGGTATTTGTGTGCTCTACAAAACTATAAATCCATTAATCGATCTCAACATAGGCTCACTTTGTTTCTTTTTCCCCCTTCACCAGCATGCACGCACACACGCACTCTCTAATGATATACATATGATTTAAAATATCATATTAATCTAGATGTTTTGTTTAGGTGGATCCTACTTCTGGTGCCTATGTGTTCACATATGGGCACCAGAAGTAGGATCCGAGTGAACAAACCATGTCAAATAAGTTACTGTAACATAACACATTATGTTGTCTGCTAGATCAAAGTTAGAAAAATTTGATTTGTTTAGATTAGGACAAAGGAGATTCTAGCCCTCTACAGATGTTGCTCATTCTTTATTATTGACCGTGCAAGGGTTGGTTTTTCTGCACATTTGAAGACATACCTCCTCTTTGATTGAACACACTTTTTTCACATAGTTTTCCTCATGGTTTTGGCAATTGCATGGCTACTTTTGCAATTGTGCATGATTTGCCTCTCAGAACTTACTTAGACAAATTTTCTATTAAAGTTAGTGGAAGTCTTGTCTGAACAACAACTGCACAATTTGGTCCATTTCTGCTTACGTCACTACGTAAAAGTCACAGTATTGAGACCTTTATGGAAATTGTCATATATCAAAATGTAGAATCTAGTTCAGGAAAGTAACTCAAGTAAAATATTGACATCAACCATTGTGGCAGCAAGTTATTCTAATGGTACCTTGTATAGATCTTTTAAGCATGTAATAAAAAAAGAAACAAATGTAATTGTACAGTAGAATATTTGAACAAAAATCCCGAACAAAAAGGTAACATGTAGCGCACACTGTATGAAAATTGTATTTCAACATGTAAAAAGCATCTACACAAATTCACATTGCACTGACAGACCTGCAATTTGAATCAGAAAATGCAGCATATCTTGATACAAAGTAGAAAAGTTAATTATAAAAGAAATTAGTCTCCGTGTCCTCCCTTGGCATTAGTTAAATTACTGTATATATTTGATCGCAAGCTGGTTCGTTTATGGATAAGTAAAAATGGCAAATTTTTATGACCTATTCATAAATTGACCCTATAATTCAGGGGTCAGCAAACTTTGGCTCCCGGCCCATCAAGATAAGTGGCTGGCGGGCCAAGACAGTTTGTTTACCTCGAGCGTCCGCAGGCACGGAGGTAAACCTAAGTAAACAAACTGTCACGGCCTGCCAGCGGCTTACCCTGATGGGCCGGGACAGCAACTGGTGGGGAAATTTTTGGAGGGGGAGAAGCTGGGGGTCAGGGGAGTAACCCCTGTGACCACCCCCACATGACCCATCCCCATGTAACCCCTCCCCGCCCCTAGCCCAGGACCACTACAAGCTCCCCATCCCATCCCTTCCCACCTTATCTGGGGCGGATGTCTCTGGCCTGGCTGCAGCCTGCTCCAGCTGGCTTGGGCTGGGCGGCGCAGCCGCAGCCTGTCAGCCCCAGAGCTGCAGCTGCTTCGGAGGCTGGGGGGAGAGCAGCATGGCCAGAAGAGGAGAGAGTCTGGCCCCGCCTCTTCCCTTCTGGCTCTGCTGCCTATCCTTGCCCTTGCCTATCCTGGGCTGTGTCCCACCTCTCCCTCTCTATACCCATTCATAAGCCAACCCCCTTCTCTGATGCTTCACTTTTTTACTAAAAAAATTTGGCCTATGAACAAGTATATACGGTAGGTTTTTCCATTTCATAGAAGTCTTCCCTTGATTTCCAAAAAAACAAAAAATCCCACAAATGTAGTGGTTTTCTTGATTAATCACTTATGACTTAATCCTGCTCTATTGAAGTGAATGGGAGGTTTACTATTGATTTCATTGGGAGCAGGACCAGACCCTTAAACTGTAGGTGCAGAAATTATTACTGCAAAAAAATTGCTTTTGTAACAAAGCAATGTTGTATGTCAAAATAGCTTTATTATAAAAAAATTGCAATTTATCTGAGTCTGCAATTAAAATATACATTTCTGGTGTTAGCCTTTCTGGTAACAAATAAGCTGAAATGTACTCAGTCACTACTTGTCCTAAAGCATGTGCAATTATATTCATGCATTGAATAGTGGATCAAAATTTGTAATGAAGAATCAGTGATGTAGAGATTTTTACTTCATTGGTTACTGGAAGAGTACTTTTGTGAGCATACCAAGTTAGTCTGTGAAGTTTTTAAATTATTCTTTCATAAAAACTTCAGACCTGATTCTTTTTATGTATGGTAAGGTCCCTTTACACCACTAATAATTTACCAAGGCCTTACATTTTAGGATGCTTTGTGGGAGGTGAGGCTGACTGGCCTGTGGTTCCCCAGTTTCTCCTTCTTCCCTTCTTTTAAAGATGGGCACTACATTAGCCTTTTTCCAGTCATCCAGGACCTCCCCTGATCACCATGAGTTTTCAAAGATAATGGCCAATGGCTCTGCAATCACATCCGCTAACTCCTTTAGCACCCTCGGATGCAGCGCATCCGGCCCCATGCTCGTCCAGCTTTTCTAAATAGTCCTGAACCACTTTTTTCTCCACAGAGGGCTGGTCACCTCCTCCCCATGCTGTGCTGCCCAGTTCAGTAGTTTGGGAGCTGACCTTGTTCATGAAGACAGAGACAAAAAAAGCATTGAGTACATTTGCTTTTTCCACATCCTCTGTCACTAGGTTGCCTCCCTCATTCAGTAAGGGGCCCACACTTTCCTTGACTTTCTTCTTGTTGCTACCATAGACTTGCTATGTTGCTAACATAACTTGACTGTGCACCAAACTTGACTGTCCAGAAGACAAAGAAAATCAGCCCATGGAATTCTGGAAGTGTTTTGGTGGCTCCAAGGATATGCCTACACAGGGATAAAAAACCCCTGGCTGGCCTGGGTCAGCTGACTCAGGCTTGCAGGTCTCAGACTTCAGTGCTGAAAAATCAGAGTTCTGGGAGCCTCCCCCCTTGCAGGGTTCTAGAGCTCAGGGTTTGGCCTGAGCCTGAATGTCTAGTGATTTTTAGCTCTGCAGTCTAGCCCCATGAGCCCGAGTCATCTGACTTGGGCCAGACCCAGCCATGTTGCAGATCTTTTATCCTTGTGTAGACGTACCCCTGGAGCATGAGTCCAGTGGGGTTGTGTCAACACTACAAATCAATAGGGTTTCAACCCTGGGTCCCAGCTTGACTCAGGCTCAGACTCTCCAGCTCCATGGGGTCTTGGGACCCTGGGTCTAAGCTCCGGGTTAGCACAGTTGGTATGTAGATGGAAGGGGGTTAGCCTTGAGCCTGAGTTAGAACCCTGGGCTTACATTGCAGTGTAGACAGTGAATCAAGCAGAACAGCTAACAGCTGACTCTCTATGGACCCAATCCTGCATTCTTTGCATACTCCAAACTCTCATTCAGGCCTTTTCTCAACAAATAGTCACAATAACAATGGTTTATCACTTCTACTTTGTAAAGCCACCACTTGTTAGCACTACTTTCCAATATAGCTGTTAGTCTAAAAATCAGCCAACACTTTATTTTGCCCGCTAGATCAAAGTTAGACAAATGAGATTTTCTTAGATTATGAAAAAGGAGGTTCTAGCCATCTGCTGATCTTGCTTAATTAGAGAATCTACAAAAAAATCAGCTCTCATTATAATAATGTCTTATTTAAAATGATTGCTAATGCTCTTTATACATTTCTTTACAACTATGAAAAGAATCCTTTAAATAAATACATAGTTACACCATGATGAGTTTATAGAAATTATGGGTAAGGAACCTTTTCTGGAGAAATTAGGTGCAACTGCTGCAGTGGAGCGACCAACACTTCCCATTAACACTGACATGATATTCTAGGGCAACTGGGAGTTTTGCAAAAATAAGGAAGTAACGGTAGGTAGACAGGGCCAAAAGGGCATGATTGTGAGACTGGCACAAGTTCTGCTCGAGGCAAGAGGTCATCATATCTTAAAAAGTTAAGAAATACAAAAAGAGTTATAAAATAAAAAGTTACTAATGTCATAAGAAAACAAAATACTTACAGTTCAGTCTGGGCTTCAGTACCACATGAACAGCCCATGGTAACTTTACTTGCAGTTAGGGAATGTCAGATTTAAGTTGCCGGTTTTATTTTGCCTCTGGAGATTAATTAACTAACTACTCTGAGAAGGTTTCCTGTTCAGCCCCTGGACCACTCTGTTAATAGTTTGGTGGGATATTATGACTATCCTTTTCATGAATTATCAGTACAGGGGCTCCTAAACACATGGTCATATTGTGATTGTAGTGCAGGAAATGTGGATCACAGATCTGTAAATATAGTAAAGAGAGGTAAGGTCAAATGTAACCAGGAAGCCACTGTAAGTATCAAAATAAGGGCTTTTTAATGCAAGACCCCTAAAACAATACATTTTAAATTACAGAATTCTGAAAGAAACAATAATATGGAATAACCACCCAGTGGTGCTGGAACATTTTTAGTAGTGGGTGTGTGTGTGTGCTGAAAGCCACCCCCCGTATCCCTGTCCGTGCCCCTACCCACCCCCTGGGAGCAGGGTTGTGTCTCTGAGGGCGGGGGAGACCTGTACTGGGGTAAAAGGGCCAAGGCCACAGCTGAGGGTGGGTATGGGGCCAGGAGCAGAATCCCAGGCAGGGGCCAGCAGCCGGGACCCCATGTGCAAGACCAAGAGCAGAGCCCCAGCGTGGGGCCAGGTGCAGGGACCCAGGAACAGAGGCCTGGGAGTGGGGGGTGGGGCTGGGCAGGGGGCCAGCGGCTAGGACCTGAGCCCCAGGTGAGGGGTTGGAGAGCGGTGTGTGGGCAGAGGGCCAGGAGTAGGGCATAGGTGTGGGAAGCACCCCCAGGTTTTATGTTCAGATCCACCACCTAGGGAGCAGGGTACAGAGCCAGCAGCCCTACATAAAACCTGGGGGTGCTGCAGCCCTACTTTCCACACCTATGTAGCCACCCCTTTATAAAATCCAGCTTTAGGGTCCAGAAGACATCCAACTAAAACCCTTAGCTAAAAATCTAACCAGCACTGGGACCTAATCTAGGCTGAGCTTCTCACTGAGGCAACACTCTTAAACTACAATGAGTTCCCAAGACTAAAACAAGTTCTCAGACTAGACTAAAGCCCACCCAGAAGTATGTGTCTAGTCTTGGAGACCAGCTTTATAGTCTCTTACCTCCACCCCTTACTTTAGTCTATTACTTTAAATGGGAAGCTGCAATGGTGCCACCTTTGCAATACTGCATTCCTAACGCTAGATGGTACTGTACAAAGGTATAAATAGCAGCACTTACAAGTCCCCCTATATGACCCAAAATGGAGTCCAACAACTAGCAGCAAATGCTGGTCTACCCTGGTTATAGAGAAAACTTCACCAAAGTGCTACCTCAAGGTAAGAATGCCTGTCTCTGTTTTTAAAGAAAAGGGTAGTTAGAAGGGTGGGAAACAAGCCAACACTGCAATGTGTACACTGTAATTGGGTTCTATTTTCCCTTAAGACTTTATATATAACTCAATAAGGAGTTTGAATGCAAATAACATACATTATTAAATTATTCCTTTCATAGACCTACTCCCTAGGTTTTCACATTTTCAGTGACTGCTTTCTCCATCACGTTTCCTCTCCCTTTGCTCCATCCTTACAAGTCACTGTTGTGCACAAATGACTTGTGATAGATGAAGTGAGAATGAAGGAGAATACCATTAGCAGAAATTGTATTCTAAATTAATTCAATCCTATGCCCTGGCTACAATAGAGGCAAAGAATAGCTTCTTCTTCACTATTACGTTGTGGAAAGTCCCAATAAATAGAGCTCTTCCAGGCGATAGATCGCTTGGAAAAAAAATGGTTGTCTCTACTCAGGTGTAGAGTTTAGTGTTTCTCATTGTAGACTTTCCATGATATGTTTTGGATAAGGCTGCTCAGAGTGAGACTAGAGTTTGGTCTTTTCTAAGCAGGGTACCACAGTGATCTATTTTGTCACCTGCCTATTTTAGTCTGTGTCAGCGGTCACAAGGGGAAATGGTTTGGGTTTGCAATGCCTTCAGTATGCTGATGACACTCATCTCTATGCTTCTGTCACTGGAATTCAATCGTATGACTGTTTTCCTAGTGTCAGGTATTTGGATAAGAACTAGCTGGGTGAAATTTAATACAGATAAGACATAGTTGATAGTAGGAATCTATAAGAAAGAAATGCTGGAGGGTGTGGTGGAAATGATATCTGCTCTTTTAATAGAAGGCAAATGCCTAATGTTTGAAATCTAGGAGTCACTCTGGATTTGTGGCTGCTTCTAGATGTCCAGGTTACAACGGTAACCCAGAGCGCTTTTTTCCTTCATTGGTTGGTGAGAAAGTTGCAACTCCTTCCTAATGGGGACTTTTCTGTAGTAATTACTTTATCAACTCTAGATGGGATTTTTGGAATGTGGTCTACCTGGGCCTATCCTTGAAGACCACTGCGAAACTTCAGTTAGTGCAGATTCTGGCTGCTTAGTCACTTTAAATGTTTTCTGTATGGAGCACCTTACACCTGAGTGCCACAGAATGCATTGTCTTCTTCCCATTTATTTCCAGGTGCACCTTAAGGTGTTGAGTTAGATTTATGGTTTGAGTCCTGTGTATCCTGCACACTTCCTTTCTCTTCATGCTCCCCTCATGCCCCAGGCTCGGCAGTTCAGATTAGCTGGGTCACTTGATCTGATAGTGCCTAGATTTGATTGTCTTTGAGGCTGGAGACAGGGTGTCTTCAACGATGAGCTCTCCATTGGAATTCATTTTCTCTTCTTGGTTTGAAAGATCTGAAAAATGACTTTAAGAGCATGTTGTAAGGCCTAACTCAGGCCTTTTGAAGGGTGGATTGGTGTTGGAGTCCAATTTTTTGTGTTGGTTTGTTAATTGATTCGCAGTTGATGAATCAATGTATGTGAATTTATAGTTATTTTGTACATGCTGCTGGAGATTGTGCTGGGTACGTTATCAACAGAGAAAATTCTATTTTGTCCTTTTTGATGGTATGTATTTCACATGTATTATGGAATGTCTTCTTTGTTTAACATGTATTGGGACAAATTCTGTAATATTTACATCCCTTGCAATGTATGATGATACAAGAGGGTGAATAGTGCATAGAGCCAGGCCTCACTGAGCCACTTTGTTACAAGGCCCAGGATGTGCTCCCCCTTGTGCCTAGCAATACGAGGCCTGTCATTGTGATGAATGGCTGTGGGACCTAGCTTCACACAGCTGTACTTTATGGAATGCAAAGACTGTGATCATGCCATCCCTGAGGGTGTATAAAGAGGGGTGGATAGGCCTCTTGTGTGTGCCTGCCTCCTTGCCCACCCACAGAGGATTAGACAGAAGCTGGCGCCTATTACCCAGCTTACAGCTGCATAGGACAGCTCTATTTTATGTTGAACTTTAAAATATATATATTTTAAAACAGGTGACTACAGCACTGATTGGGCAATTTTGTTTATTAATAGAGATTCTTGCCTTCTTAAAATCATGTACCCTGCTTTGCTTAGCTTGAACATGTTGAGGAACTTTAATATGGCAAAATGCAACTTTCCATGGCAAAAATGGGATGTAAATGACTGGAGAAAGGTGTTGGGGATCCTTAAACTTGACTCTCTCGCTCTCTCATTCACACATCTTATTCTGAACCCTGCACTTCATGGTTCAAAGTCACAGAATTCCAGAATTTTGCACAATAGTGTCTGTCATACTTTGTTTTTACATCCCTTTCCCTTTTCCTAACAAGAACTGGACATATTCACAGAGTGTCCCTGTGTTATGTGGTTGTTGTATTTGAATGTTTGCTATCATGTGGCTCATTTAACCATTCACAACAAGTTATATGAGCTTTACATTTTTACAAAGTTCTGGTGGTTTTGTAAACCCATTAATACTACAAAACTTAATTCACTGAAGCTGGAGCTTAATCTTGGTCATCTCGTTAGGGTTACCTCCTGGCTGGTTTTGTACTGACTTGATGGTGAAAAAATTTGATGTGCCATTTTTTTTCACTTGGGATATATCAGTTTGCTCTATAATTCACAGCCCTGTGGCCAGTACTGCAGAGCTGTGTTAGGGTAAGGTAAGAAAATATCATAAAAATACACATTTTGGAGGGGGAGGGGGTTGGTGTAAAATGGTTCTCCAAAGCATTTTAGCAATAATTGGCTATAGTTGGCTCTAGGATTCTTTTTGTTGAGGGGAAGAGGAGTTGGTGACCAGTGGCCAATTTCTGTTGGTTGTGGTGGGTAGTTGCTGTTTTTTCTGCATCTCAGAGGTGGCAACCCTATGTCTGGTTCATGGGAGCAAAATCTGCATAATTTCTGATTAAATATTTGTATTAACAACAAACAGCATGAATGCTTCCATGCCTTATGGGATGCTGGTGGGGAGGAGGACTCTGAGGTTACTCTCAGAGAGATTTCCCCAAATCATCCTCGGGGAAGGGTGGAGTTTGCCATCTTAGTTCCTTCTTTGGCAGGGTTACTGGTCCAGTGGATAGGAGGGGAGCTTGTATGTCTTAGTCCCACATGACGACCTCATAAACTAGGGAAATGTGGTCCAGATTAAATTACTATTAGGTGAGTGCATAACTGGCTGAAAGATCATACTCAAACAATAGTGTTCAATGGTTCACTGTCAGACGGGGGCATGTATTTATCAGAGTCCCACAGGGGTCTGTCCTGGGTCTCATAGTAGTTAATATTTTCATTAATGACTTGGATAATGGAGTGGAGAGTATGCTTATAAAATTTGCAGATGACATCAGCTGGGAGGGGTTGCTAGCACTTTGGAGGACAGGATTAGAATTCAAATTTCCCTTTAGAAATGGGAGGATTGGTCTGAAATCGAGATGAAATGAATTAGAGAAGGGCAAAGTACTACACTTAACCCTGGTCTACACTACGAGGTTAGGTCGAATTTAGCCGCATTAGGTCAATTTTATAAGCAATGTGGCTACAAGGCTCTTAAAATCGACTGCTGTACTACTCCCTGGCAAGGGGGGTAGCGCTAAAATCGACCTTCTTGGGTCAGATTTGGGCTAATGCAGACGCAGCATTGTGCAATTCTATGGTATTGGCCTCTGGGAGCTATTCCAGAGTGCTTCAATCTGACCACTCTGGAAAGCACTTTCAACTCCGATGCACTAGCCAGGTACACAGGAAAAGCCCCGGGAAATTTTGAATTTCATTTCCTGTTTGGTCAGCGTGGTGAGCTCAGCAGCACAGGTGACCATGCAGTCCCAGAATCATAAAGGAGCTCCAGCATGGAGTGAACAGGAGACACTGGATCTGATTGCTGTATGGGGAGAAGAATCTGTGCAGGCAGAACTCCGATCAAAAAGAAGAATGCTAATATATATGCCAAAATTGCACAGGGCATTGTGGAGAGAGGCTACACCAGGGACACACAGCAGTGCTGCTTGAAAGTTAAGAAGTTCAGGCAAGCCTACCACAAGACAAAAGAGGCAAATGGTCGCTCCGCTTCAGAGCCCCATACATGTCACTAATATGATCAGCTGCATGTCATTCTGGGGCGGGGGACCCTACCACTACCCCACCAGTGTCCGTGGACACCTACAAGGGGGGAATCTCACGCAACACAGAGGAGGATTTTGTAGATGAGGAGGAGAATGTGCAGCAGGCAAACGGAGAATCCATTCTCCCCGGCAGCCAGGACCTTTTCATCACCCTGGAGCCAATACCCTCCCAAGGCGGGTTCCCGGACCATGAAGGCAGAGAAAGCACCTCTGGTGAGTGCACATTTGTAACTACACTACAGGGGTAAAAGCAATTGTGTTTAATGTTTGATTGCCCTAAAGAATTGGGATGCATTTGCGGCCAGTACAGCAACTGGAAAAGTCTGTTAACGTGTCTGGAGTCGGCGTAGGAATCCTCCAGGTACATCTCCATGAAGCTCTCCTTGAGGTACTCTGAAAGCCTTTGCAGAAGGTTTCTGGGGAGGGCTGCCTTATTTCATCCTCCACGGTAGGACACTTTACCACGCCAAGCCAGTAGCAAGTAGTCTGGAATCATTGCAGCACAAAGCATGGCAGCGAATGGTCCTGGGTTTTGGTCACATTCATGCAACATTCAGTCTTTATCTTTCTGTCAGCCTCAGGAGAGTGATGTGATATTCATGGTCACCTGGTTGAAATAGGGGAATTTTTGTAAGGGAACAGTAAAAGGACCCTGTTCATGCTGGGCTGTTTGCGCTTAGCTAAAAGAGATCATCCCGGAGAATAGCCACACGGTACGGGGAGGGGTGTGCTGCACATTCAACCCAAAACCGCATCCTCCTCCTTTTAAATGGCAAACCCAAACGGCATTGCTTGCTATGGGAAAGGAGGGCTCTGTAGTTTGAATCCATTCCCACATGTTATGAAGGCAGAAGAAGCCAACCCCATGTACCCTTTGGCTTACCATGGCTGCCTGGAAACCGAATTCTGTTGCCCAGCCATGTGTGATGTGTCACCATACCGGCAGGCACTCAATATAAAAGGCAAAATGTGACCTTGTACCTAAAGCACATGTGCTGTCTGCTGTGAATTGTTTGATTCACTGTGAAAGAGTCTCCCTTTTGTTCTCAGAAATGTATCTTCTTAAATTTTACTCTCCCTTTTTATCCCCCCGCAGGTGCAAATGTTTCTACGCTCTCTGTATCATCTCCGTCATGAAGTTATCACAGATTAGGAGGTGAAAAAAAATGCACTTTCAATGACATGTTTTCTGAGCTCATGCAGTCCTCCCACACTGATAGGGCACAGCTGAATGCATGGAGGCATTCCAGGAAAGCATTCAGTGAGAGTGATCAGAACACACAGGAGGAGATGCCGAGGCTAATGGGGGAGCAAATGGACATGATCAGGTGTCTGGTAGAGCTGCAGGAAAGGCAACAAGAGCATAGACCGCCGCTGCATCCATTGTATAACCGCCTGCCCTCCTCCCCAAGTTCCATATCCTCCTCACCCAGATGCCCAAGAACGTGGAGGAGGAGGCTCCAGGCAGCCAGCCACTCCACTCCAGAGGAGGCCCAGGCAACAGAAGGCTGTCATTCAAACAGTTTTGATTTGTAGTGTGGCTACAATAAGCAATGTGGCCTTGTCCTTCCCTCCTCCCCCACTCCACCCAGGCTACCTTGTCAGTGATCTCTTTTTTTTTTTTAATAAATCAAGAATGCATGGATTCAAAACAATAGGGACTTTATTTCCTTTGCCAGCTGTGGTCGAAGGGGGAGAGGGATTGGCTTACAGGGAAGTAAATTCCTCAAACGGGGCAGTTTTGCATCAAGGCGAAACACACACAACTGTCACACCGTAGCCTGGCCAGTCATGAAACTGGTTTTCAAAGCCTCTCTGATGCACAGCATGCCTAGATATGCTCTTCTAATCGCCCTGGTGTCTGACTGTTCAAAACTGTCTGCCAGGCAATTTGCCTCAACCTCCCACCCTGCCATAAACGTCTCCCCCTTACTCTCACAGATATTATGGAGCACACAGCAAGCAGCAATATCAATGGGAATATTGGTTACGCTGAGGTCTAACCTAGTCAGCAAACAGCGCCAGCGAGCTTTTAAACATCCAAAGGCACATTCTACTACCATTCTGCACTTGCTCAGCCTATAGTTGAACTGCTTCTTACTACTTTCCAGGCTGTCTGTGTATGGCTTCATGAACCATGGGAGCAAGGTGTAGGCTGGGTCCCCAAAGATGACTATTGGCATTTCAATCACCCCAACAGTAATTTTCTGGTCTGGGAAGTAAATCCCTTCTTGCAGATGTTCGAACAACCTGGAGTTCCTAAAGATTTGAGCGTCATGCACCTTTCCCGGCCATCCCACGTTGATGTCTGTGAAACATCCCTTGTGATCCACCAGTGCTCGCAGCACCATTGAGAAGTGCCCCTTGCGGTTTATGTACTGGTTGGCAAGGTGGTCCGGTGCCAAGATAGGGATATGCGTTCTGTCTATCGCCCCATCACAGTTAGGGAAACCCATTGCAGCAAAGCCATCCACTATGACCTGCACATTTCCCAGAGTCACTACCCTTGCTAGCAGAAGGTTACTGATTGCCTTGGCTACTTGGATCACAGCAGCTCCCACGGTAGATTTGCCCAATTGATTCCCGACTGATCGGTAGCAGTCAGGTGTTGCAAGCTTCCACAGGGCTATCGCCACTCGCTTCTCAACTGTCAGGGCAGGTCTCATCTTGGTAGTCCTGTGCTTCAGGGTGGGAGAAAGCAACTCACACAGTTCCATGAAAGTGGCCTTACGCATGCGAAAGTTTCACAGCCGCTGGGAATCATCCCGTATCTGCAACACTATGCAGTCCCACCAGTCTGTGCTTTTTTGCCGGGCCCAGAATCAGCGTTCCACTGTATCAATCTGCCCCACTGCCCCATGATGTCCCAATTGCCACATCCTGTGCTTTCAGGAACGTCTGTGTCCATGTCCTCCTCACAGTCGTCCTCGTGCTGGCATCTCCTAGCCAGGTTCTGCACACACTGCAGGATAATGCGCGAGGTGTTTACAATGCTCACAACAGCAGCGGTGAGCTGAGTGGGCTCCATGCTTGCTGTGCTATGGCATCTGCATGGGTAACCCAGGAAAAAAGGCACGAAACAATTGCTTGCCATTGCTTTCAAGGAGGGAGGGAGGATGGGGAGACTGATGACATGTACCCAAAACCACCGGCGACAATGTTTTTGCCCCATCAGGCATTGGGAGCTTAACCCAGAATTCCAGTGGGCAGTGGGGACTGTGGGATAGCTACCCACAGTGCACCACTCTGAGAGTCGATGCTAGCCACGATACTGAGGACGCACTCCACCAACCTACTGCACTTAGTGGGGACATTCATGATCGACTGTATATAATTGCTTTCTAAAGATCGACTTCTATAAAATCGACCCAATTTCAAAAATGATAAAATAAGTTCCTGACTTATGAGGAAAGGTTAAAAAACCCAGCATGTTTAATCTTGAGGAAAGAAGATTGACGGGGGACCTGATAAATCTTCAAGTACAGTAAGGGCAATTATAAAGAAGGATGATTATTAATTGTTCTCCAGTTCCACAGAAGGTAGGATAAGAAATAATGGGCTTAATCTGTGGCAAAGGAGATTTTAGGTTAGATATTAGGAAAAACTTGCTAACTATAAGGGTAGTTAAGCACTGGACTAGGTTTCCAAAGGAGGTTGTGGAATCCCTGTCACTGGAAGTTTTTAGGAAGAGGTTTGACCAGGATTGTCTAGCTATACTTGGTCCTGCCTCAATGCAGGGTGCTGGACATGATGAGCAATCAAGGTCCCTTCCAGCCCTACATTTCTAATATACTGTATGCCAGGATGTTACAAAACATAGTGTGTTGTATTCAAAAGAAATGAAGCCTATAGAAAGCAGAGAATGAAGTCTGAGGTGTTTGGAAATGGCACGTAGCAGTTGCTGATAACTCCTACTTGTACTAGGTTTGGTACATGTTTGTCTGATTCGAAGACCATGCATCATTCAGTGGTACACGTGTTTTGTGCGTTTTGAATTTACAGGAAAAGCCATGTTTTATCACTCTGTACCTCAGCTTAACTCAAACATTTTCGAGACTGAAAAATCCCATGTCGTTTATAGCACGTAATTTTTCTGTGTTTTGTATGCCTTGCTGATGGAATGTTATCACATCCCAAAGAAGTCTTGTTACTTACTATGAAAATCGTCTTTAGCAAAACAGCCTGCAAACCCTGTATTGGCTAAAGTCTGTAATTTTGGGTGAAAGGAAGCACTATATGCTGATTTTCATTTCAGATTGCTAAGGCAGTGCAAGCTTTCACTGTTTTTTAAAAAATCATCTGGAGTTATTTTAGGCTGGGGGGCTGGCTACAGAGTTCATATTTATGATCAGAAGTGATATTTTGACTTGGGCTGTCTTTATCAATATCAATTTGCACAAAATGTCAGGCTTTATTGGATTGCATCTTTTTTTAGTCTTGTGTGTGTTTTGCTGTAAAAACTGCAATAAACTCAGCAAAGCTCTTCTGTTGCCATTTCCACATCAATAGTAACTAGTCCAGGCCATCCACAGTTAGGATTTTTACTTTCAGAGATTCCATTGCATGTAGGGTTGCCAACTTTCTAACTGCACAAACCCTAGCTCTGCCCCTTCCCTGAGGCCCTGCCCCCCGCTCATTACATTCATCTCCCTCAGTGGCTTGCTCTCCCCCACCCTCACTCACTTTCACTGGGCTAAGGCAGTGGTTTGGGGTATAGGAGGGGGCTCCAGGCTGGGGGGTGGGGTCGAGGGATTCAGAGTGTGGGAGGGGACTGTGGGTTGAGACAGGGTGCGGGCTCTGGGGTGGGGCCGGGGCTGAGTGGCTTGGGGTGTGGGAGGGAGCTCTGGGTTTGGGGGGGCTCAGGGCTGGGGCTTGGGGTTGGGGCACAGGCTTACCTTGGGTGGCTCCTGATCTGCAGCACAGTGAGGCTAAGGCAGGCTCCCTACCTATCCTGGCACTGTGCTGCGCCCCAGAAATGGCTAGCAGGTCAGGCTCCTACACAGGGGAGGGCAGGAGGCTCTGTGCGCTGCTCTCGCCCGCAAGCACCGCCCCCAGCTCCCATTGGCTGTGATTCCAGGCCAATGGGAGTGCGGGGCTGGTGCTAGGGGTGGGGACAACGCGCGGAGCCCTGTGGCCCCCCCACCTAGGAGCCAGATCTGCTGGCCATTTCCGGGGCGTAGTGCGGTGCCAGAGCAGGTAGGGACTAGCCTGCCTTAGACACGCAGCACTGCTGACCAGACTTTTAACAGCCTGGTCAGCAGTGCTGACCTGAGCCACTAGGGTCCCTTTTTGACCAGGCGTTCCATTTGAAAACCGGACACCTGGCAACCCTAATTACATGTTCTGCTTTTTTGTGGTTGATGGGTAAGATGTAGGTTTGGGGCCTGATATTGGGGCCTGACAACAAAGATGATGCAGTCCAGGAGGACTGATTGCAAAGGTGACTTTAGGCCACCTCTGTGCTTGGAATTTGGGGTGCTCTGGGGTTGGAGTGGCCTCAAGGGCTACTCTAACTTAGTGCAGCCTTAAGTGGCTGTGTGTGGGCTGCTCCCCAGCCCAGAATTGCTCTAGCATAGCAGGCTACAGACACTCCTGCCTCTGATGTGGCCCTTTTCTGCCCGGTAGTCGATGGTTGTGTATAACCCATACTTCTCCTGCAGCTGGGAAATTCCTCAGAGGGCCCTTTATGACTTCTTTATGCTGCTAGAGTGGAGGAAAGGGCCACAGGACAGGAGCCTGTTCTCTGGTCTGGAAGAAGGGTCAATCATTAGGATGAATGTCAAAAAATAATAATGACAAAGCAATCTAAAAATTAACAACAAAACCATACTAAATGGCATAATGTCAACTGGTGGTAAGGCCGCCAGATTGAGAATACGAATCCATTCCAGTTCAATGGAGATCAGCTTTTAGCTGGTTCCTGTTAAGGGTCATCTTTGTTAGCCACCTGCTTTTTAACTACCTGTGGTATTTATCTCAATATTTGTTTTGATTAGTATGAACGGCAGTTGACGTAATCTTCATAGTTATGCAGCATTGCTCAGCCTGTGCATCTTGCTTTCCTACAAACATGATGAAATTTTTCCATCACAAAAGGAAGATTAACATACATTGTCTTCTTGAAGTAGAGCTGTTGTACTAAGCAGCCAAGTAAAACAAGGGGGAAAATATGAAGCAATCCCTAAATAAAGGGAGAGATGAGAGATAAGGCAAAATCTCCCTCAGTTTAGACTATTCCTTAGTAGAATGGTTGGTAGCTACCTAGAATTAATCCATTTAATATTTTTTTACTACAAAATTCCAAATTACAAAATGTTGTTTTTGATTCTCTACTTCACTTCTTCATGGAAATAACAGAGTTCCAGATCAGCCATTTGCCTGATAGAATTTCAATGGGATTTGGGCCAGGAGCAGTGGAAGCTCCCTAGAAGTGGAGAGCCACTGGTGCCTGAACCATGGCCCCGCCCCGACACCGCCTCTTCCCCCTGAAACTCCTCCCTCTGTCACTCCCACTTTTTTACTGGCTATACGGGGGAGTGCATAGCTTTTAAAAGTGATGGAGAGAGGGCCCTCTGGCCCCCGGCTCCAGCAACCCTAATTTGGGCACCTAGCTCCTTATGCTCCTTTGAAAATTCTAGCCTTATGGAAAATAATAGTTGGGACTTATGTACCCTTGACTGGTACTTCCTGCAAACATTGTCAAAGGCCAGTGCTAGCATAAGTACTCACTTTCTAATAGTACTTTATGTAAATTAGACATGGTCTTTACAACAGGTATTTTTCCATGTGTCTTTGAGTCCTGTTTATGCTGGAAAGCTGTAACTTGTCAAGTGCCCGATTTGAGATACTATACAGCCTTGTTTGACAAGTGTTATTCTACCAGAATGTGGTGGAAAATAAGACAATCTTTTATTTAACTTAAAAAAAATCCAGATTTAAAAAAAAGTAGGAAAAAATCATGGAAGATGCACAATTTTTTTTGGATTAGTAAAGGAATAGCACTTATTTCCTTGTTAAAGTTGCTCTTTAAGAACAGATCTCAAATAATAGTATGCTGGAGTAGACACTGTACTCTTCTGAAGTGAACATGGTTAAATTGTTGTTGTTTTTTTAAACAAGAACTGTTCAATGGCTGAGTATCTTACCTTGGAAATGTAGCATTATGGCTACTGCAGTCCTTGAGAGTTAACAAAATGAAGGGAAGAAAATAAATCTAGGGATGAGATGATCAGTGCATACATTAGTGGATATAGTAAAGCCAATAAACTACATTGAAAATAATAAATGTGATAGGAAAGACCATCCTTGACCATTTGTCTATAGAATTAACATCTGTCAGATCTGGGATTTTGACTCTGAGCTGTGATGCCCTTCTCCGTAAGCTCCCCTTTTTATGAACCATATGCCTGTCCAAAGTGCTTCTGCTGTAGAGTTCTCTGCTTGAGATGGGTCTTCTATACTGGATGCTGGCACTGTCATATGAATACATGGTGGCTCTTGGGTCACTGATACCCGTGAACACTTCTGAGCCGCTGATCTCATTTCTTAATTCCAGAGTTGTAAGAAGAATGTTTCCATGGGCATCAACCTGTGGCAAGAAAGGAATGTAGTTTAGATAATTTATCTAATTAGTTATAATTGTATCAGCATATTTTTTTCCTTTTGCAAATTTGCAAATCTCACTTGATTTTACAAATGAGGAAGCTGCTTCAGGAGCAGCGATAGCATCAGAAAGGGTAGCACATGGATACGATTAAAGAGAATAAGTATTACCTGAAGATATTGCTACTGTTCCCCATCTGCCTGATGCTAAAGATGAAATGAATTGTTTAGTGATTAAATAAATTTTATCATGAGACAGTATCTTGGTTTGGGGATTGCTTCATTCAATTATAGGGCACAGTTGCTCCCCTTACTAAAATTCTGCTAGTTTTACTTTTAAGGCTCAATCTTTGCTATAAAAATGTGACATCCACTTAACAAAGGGTGTCAGGTCACCCTGGCATTGTCATGTACTTACGCTGAAAATACAGTTTTTCCTGTCTTTTAGTTTGCTTTACAGTTTCAGGACTGTGTGCTCATTTCTAAAACGTACTGTTGCTATGGTTCATGACAGTGAGCTTCCTTCCCAAGAAAAATGTCCCAGGCTATGGATGTGTCTTATCAACCAACCCCAGCAGAATGCATATTAACCATCTTTTGTAGTGATAGAAATAAGTATTAATCTAGATTGTCCTGCATAGATTTAAAGTCTGGGTATTAAAATACATAGGCTGCCAGTGTATGGGTAGAAGAGGCAGGTGAGCTGTCTGTAGCAAACAGTTTATTCTATGTGTGAATTAACATGAACAAACTTCAGTTTTGTTTTACAAATGTACTAAAATGTTCAATGAATGTTTAATGTGGATGCATTTCAACCTGTTTCTGAATTAGTTGTTTCAACTATATTTTCACTTATTTGATATTCATTATTTATGCTGTTATGATTGGTCAGCTACAGTACATAGCATTGTTACTGCTCCCAGATTAGGTGACCGGAAATTTGCAAACAGAGTGAGCACTTCTGGAACAAATAACAAATACTACAGCAGTATATGCATCTCAGAAGCCTTGTTCATGTTGGTAACATAGTCCTTTGCAAGCCACCTCCCAACCTGGCTGTGAATGAAAAGCAAACAAAAAGGAGTGCAGCTGGGCCAAATTGAATAGTTGATTTTATATTCACTAAAATAGTCACACATGACACCCTCACCTGCTCTTCACCCTTCTCAAGTTTGCATGTACTCCTGGGTGGTAAAACTTCTCTTGGTGTAGGAATGCTTTTGGCCTCTCCAGGATAATGTCCTAATTTTGGAAAGTCTTAGGAATATAAATATCTAAGAAATCTCCTATAATAGTTCATATTAGACAAGGATTCATTCTAGGATTGCCAACTTTGTAATATTTAAAAACCAGACACTCCAGCAGGAGTGCCAGAACCTCCCCTGCCCCGCACCTTCTTCCTGAGAACAAGACCCCACTCCTGCCCCACCCCTTCCCCTCAAGGTCCTGCCCCCCGTTTGCTCCTCTTTCCCTCTCCCTCCATTGCTTACTGCTTTTCCCCTCTCCCCACTCCCTGTGTGAGTTGGGAGGGACTTGCCTGCAGTGCTGGAAGCTGCAGCTGCTCAGTGCAGGTAGGAGGCAGCCTTGGCTAAGTAGGGGCTGGCGAGGGTGATGACTCAGCCCCTCCCTGCTTCTCCCGCCTGCAATAACCGGACTTTGGGTGTCCAGTCAGTAGATCTGACTGGACACCAGCAGGTCCCCTTTTTGACTGGACTTTTTGGTCAAAAAACGGAAACCTGGCCACCCTAATTCGTTCAGGAAATATATATCAGACATACAATTTTTGAAATCTCTTCTTTCAGCTTTGAGTATCAAAGCTATTCTCTTCCCACTGATTGAACAGGGTCCCAACCTACATTGTTTCCTTGGAACACTCAGAAACACATTTGTTCAATTCCTACAGGTCACTCCTATATTCATAAAGATTAGGGCAGAGGCTCCCAAATTGGTCAGTGGTCTACTGGTGATCTGTGGAGCAACATCTGGTAGTCTGCAGAGAACTGGCTGGTCACTTAGGGCCTGGCCTTCAATGGGAGTCTTATAACTGACTCCAGTAGGTAATGGGATTAGGTCCACAGTGTTGGATTTGCTTGTTTCCAGTCATTAAAAGATGACAACAAAATACATTAAATATATCCTTAATATTATTTTTCCATGATAGCAATTGCTGTAGTTGCTACAGAAATGTCATATAGTTGTGAATCAGTGCACAGTCTGTAGAGTAATAAATGGCAAGGAAAGGTATCCCCAAGAAAATCTTTTTTTTTTTTTTTTAAAGGTGTGGGCTTCACAATGGAAAGGTCAGCGAACCTCTGTATTAGGAACTTCAAACAACTCTTATGAAATACCAGTTGCACAAAGAGGCTATCAATCAGTTCTTGCATTGTTTCTAAGTAATAGATGCTGTTCTTACAGTTTTTCTTTTAGATCCTCCTCCTAGACTTTTCTAACATGTTAAAATATAATTTTAAAGTTTACATTCAATAGCTGATCCTGTTGCATGTAGCTATAGATTATGATTTTATCACTATTTGAAGAATATTGCTGGAGTGAAACTCTTTTCCAGTGTCCTGCTAAGTTATTTGTTCATGCTGTAATCACCTCCAGGCAAGACTGTCATGATTTTTTTCCCTAGCTGGAGTGCAGTATTTGATAAATCCACAGGAGTGCAATTATGGCTGGCTGGCTACTTTCTAGCTTTAAATTATTAAGGCACGTCATCCCCCATCCATCGTCGTCGTCTTCTTCTGCATTGACTTCCCATCATGTTTCATAGTCATCTTAAAATTGACTTTTAAAAGACTCAAGGACTCGAGATCCTCATGTAATAGAAGTTTAGGGATCTCGAGAGCTCCCTGTACTGAGGCAGGACCAAGTAAACCTAGACCATCCCTGACAGGTGTTTTTTCAACCCATTCTTAAACACCTCCAGTGGGAGGATTCCACAACCTTCCCTGGTAGCCTATTCCGGTATTTAAGTACCCAGTATAGTTAGACCATAGATATCTAACCTAAATCTCCCTTGTTGCAGATTAAGCCCATTACTACTTGTCCTACCCAACTTTAAGCCATAAAGTTGCCATAAAAAATTGGAAGTTTTGGATTCTGTTTTTCATCATGGAATTTCTTGAAGGAGGAAAGAGATGCAAATATCAGAGAAGGAAGAATCTACCTAAAGTGAAAAATGGTTATGTCTGGACTTAAGGAAATGTCATCCAGAAATTACTTATTCCAAGAAATCCATTATAAATATAAAAGAGTAAAAAAAAAAAAGGGGGGGGGGAATTGGATGGCTCAGGCAAGAATTCTATGCATTTAGTAGTTAAAAAAGTGATTTTTAAATTATTACAATTAGGAGCAAATTTTGGAGCTGTGAAGAGAGACCATATAGTAATGATATGGGGGAGAGGGAAGAGGAGGGAAAGGGTGATATTCTACTAGTACACAATGCTGTTAGCTTGTCTTACTTAATTAAGTATTTTAAACATCTTTTCAAAGAAGGTATCTAATTTTCTTTGTATAATTTTTTTTCCAACTGAGAAGTTATATTTTTGCCTGTTCTTCAAAAACCAATAAGAGGCTCTAGTTGCCATTAACAGTTATTTATCAACATAAATAAAGATGAAACCCAGCAGTAATCTCCATGATATTCTTTAAAGAAGAAATGATGAGAAAAATGCCATTTCCTCCCTAACAATTACTCCTGTAACAACTTCTCCTGAGAATCCTCCATAAAAATGATGGGCTTTGCCCCAAGGGCAACATGTTCTGGCTGTATCAGACCAAGTTAAGGAGTGAACTGCAAGTTCAGAGAATGATCTGCCACTAGCTCCCTCTGTTTTTACTAGAGGAGCCTTCTGCTTCAGAGTCACCACTAACTGCAGCAGTATGACATGGGGAGTGAAGCAGTCTCTCAGACAGGTTCTAGGACATGTAGGGCTTCATTCCTGTAAGGCAAAACCAACACTTAAACTCCACCCAGAAATCCACAAAAAGCTAGTCCAGATCATGAAGCATGAGTGGTATCTGGCTGCAGGCATATCACCTGCTTAACAACCAGGCTGTCTCAGCCTACTCCTACTCCAACTTCAGCTTCTGAATGGGTTTCAGAAATAGGCCCTAGTTGAGCACATTGCAGAAATCTAGTCTTCAGGTGACACAGTAACAAGGTATGTTTGAAATATTATAAGTTGTAACTTCCTGGTCAGATGCAAATGATGAAAGCCTGTCTTAGTTGCTGATCATCCAACTATAAGTGGAAATTCAATCAGAATCACAAGTTGTGAAGACAAGTGATAAGTGGTGGATAACCATCCTCAATAAAAGAGGAAGGTAGAACCTTTACCATATCTTTCACTAGCCCTCTGTCACTTCTGTTTTATCTGGATTGAGCATGTTTGTCATCCATGTCCCAGTCTCAACCAGACACTGAGGAAAGCGATCTGCATCATTTGAATGAGAAAAGATACAGCTGAGTGTCATCTGCAAACTGATGACACTAAAACCTATGCAAGGTACTTTCAGTCAAAAAGGAAGATAAAGCCCCTGTCCCAAGGAGCTAATAGTCTGACAGAGAACTAGACACAAGAAACCTTTGGAGTGAGGAAAAATATGAATGTATATTAAACCGGTAAATAAAGCCTCACGGGGCATATATCTCATGGCTGTTTGTTACTGTATAATCCTATGTATAAATTAAGGGTTTTGGAGTTGTGTAATATAGAATCAGTTGCAACAGTAGTGTAAGCATCATTAAGTTACTCTATTATAGCTTCTTCTTATAAAGACAAATAACTTGTAAGTGCTTACAATTTAAATTGATTCATACGGGTGTTTCCTTGTAAACTAATATACGCTCACAGTTTATTGCAAGCCAAGTGCCATATGAATTGGTGCTTTAATTTAAGTGTTATGATCCTATTACATTTTTAAATGAGTTTTAAAATCATTTTAAGCTCGCTGATTTGAATAAATCAGCAAAACAATTCACCATTTTAGAATTATAGGTTTACTATTCATAGCAAAGTGTTTATGATGATCTCTAAGAAAAAGATCGAAAAGAGAAGCAAACAAGTTCATATATAAAAATCTTTGATTGAATGATATGGAACTAGGTCATCAGAGGATTTGACCCCTATGTCTTTAATAGTCATTTCAGGGTGTACTAAACTTCAGATCCAAATACTGTTTAAAAAAAAAATCAAAAGTATAGCAGACGTTTAATTACTGAGGTATAACAAGAATCTTGAAAAAATAGGCAACCGCCAAAAGAAATCTCCAAAAGAGGCGTGTTTGCAGAACTGTCATCCCTGACTATAGAGAGACCAGGTAGGTAGGTGAGGCAATCTTTTATTTAAAAGTATCTTAGCTCAGACACTCTGCTTCCATCCCCAGACCTGAAGAAGAGTTCTGTATAGCTCAAAAGCTTGTACCTTCCACCAACAGAAGTTGGTCCAATAAAAGATATTACCTCAGCCAACTTGTGTCTCACCTATCCTGGGACCAACATGGCTACAACGACACTGCAGACAATCCCTGACTACATTAATTTTAGATGGAAATAGTTTTAATTTGAAATTTATAACAAATATGTAGATTTAGTGTTTCTTTAAAAAAATATAAATTTTACCACCACCAAGACCTAACACAGGACAACACTTGGTTGTGCCTGGGATAATGTGCTGTCCCAAGAGCAGCCTAGGAAGCAGATTCTGACTTGGTCACAATCTGCCTTTCAATTTTGGAGAACACATCCCAGCCCCATACCTAGTGCAGACTACATCCCCTGGTGCACAGGCACATTTGTGCTAGCCAGAATACTAGAGGTTGCGGAGATGCAACCAACGCTCTGCCCACTCTGTGTTTCTGCCTGCCCACTCTTCACCCACCTGCAAGAGAGAGTGAGTGCACCCCACCCCCTTACTCTCCTGAATGGATATGCAGGACGTACCATGACCTGCCTCATGATGCATATTACTAGTTTGGATTAACCCCCCAATATAATCTTTCAGATATACTCCTGGTGATCTATAAATAGAATAGAATGCTATCTAGGGAGGGAAATTTTGCCATTATCCTTTACAAACATTTTGACTTCAGACATGCTGAACCTTGAAAATGTTAGCCAGGATTTTAAAGTGATGCTTGCCTTGCAGAGAAGTCTCTTTTGGGGATTTCTTTAAGGCATCTCAAATTGGGACATCCAAAATCACCATTCATGTCTGAAAATCAAGCTATGTAGAGTGATGGATTTCTGACATTTTGCTTAGTGAATTACATTCAATTTTGCCCTTTTAGGAATGAATGTAAACTAATAATTTCCTACAGTAAGCCAAGGACATTTGCATAAGTCCTTACATCTAGAACATACATACAGATCTGTAATTTTACTTCTGTGAGACGTCTCAATGACTTCACTGGGACTGTTCATGTGTAAGCATGTGCAGGATGGGATCCAGATGGAGCGTGATTGTTCCTATGATTAAAGGATAGGGTTGAGAATCAGGAGAGATGGGTCAGTCGTGGAGTTACCTTGGGTAAACTCTGTGTCTTAGTTGCACCATCTATAAAATGGGGATAATAATGCCCTATCCAGTGATAATCTGAACCTAAGTTAACTTTTGTAAGACACTGTGTAAGCCTTTGTTGATAATGGCTATGGAAATGTAAAGTATAGTTACACTGTTGGGCTGTTATCTGAAGATGACCTAAATGGAATATAAGGAGAATTATAAAACGTGATTGAGCTGATCTCTTGTTAATCAACTAGCCTTTCTAAAAATATATATATATCAAAGTATAAATATCCTTCACATTTCAAACAAATGGATGTAGTTTACATTGAATGTTTCTTTATAGTGAAAACATCGCTTTTAGTCTCTGCTGAATTTACAATTTCTTTAGTCCGCTCTGTTTTTCACTTTAAGAAAGCTTCAGTGAAGCTGCTTGAGACCTAAATCACGATAGACCACGTATGCATGAATCTTCATTAGTGATATCCCTGGGGGGTGACTGCTCAGTAAAGATTAAAGAAACTCAAGCCAGTACATTTATCTAGAGGATGATGAATGCTGTATCATGCTTCGTGACTTTTAAACAACACTGAAAGACAGTACAAAATAGTTTTGGATGCAAGTAATGCACATATGCAAAATATATTGCTGATGGCTGTAAAGGGTACTCAGACATCTATAGGAACAACCCAGTATGGTTCTCTCATTGCAATTTATTGTCAAAGGACTAGCTTCAGAAATTTTCAATTTTGTCTAGAGTGAATTGAGTTAATCCATTTCATATAAATGATTGAAGGACGTAATACATTTTTCTTTGAGTTCTGAGACAAAAGTTTAGGACCAGATTTACTCCTAATAATATGCAGTTAGGCACAAAAGTAGTTCACATTATAGTCAGTGTGTAAAGGTGTTGCAATCTATCCCTACACTGCGATAAAACACCCGTGGCATGGCCACAGCTGGCCTGGGTCAGCTGACTCAGGCTTGCGGGGTTTGGGCTGCGGGGCTAGAATATTGCTGTGTAGACATTTGGGCTCTGGATCCTCCCCCCCATGGGGATATCAGAGCCCAGGTTCCAGTCCAAGCCCAGAGGTCTACAAAGCAATTTTATAGACCTGCAGCCCAAGTCAGCTGATCCAGGACAGCCATGGGTCTTCTGTTGCAGTGTAGACATAGAATGGTGATGAGAATATGAGCTGAGCTTCAGAGGAAGACATCCTTTTGCAGTTTTTTTAACAGTTATTTATCTACAAATAGAAACATACACTTTTGTGTATGGGGACCCTACAAGTGTGTTACTACTTTGGCTGTTTTGACCCAGATATCCAAAGCTATAACTAGCTCTCCATGAAAAGACAATAAGAGGACAGGGAGATGTAAAGGATTTTAAAAATATTTTATCATCAAAAATAGAACCAAGAACAATGAGAGCTTATTTGTAATGAATAAAAAGAATTCCTTCATGTATAAAAATGTTAAAATAAAAATGACACACTGATGTAGGACTATGGTGGTCCTGGATTCCTCCTCTGTCAGGTTGTGGAAGAAAAAAACACTATGTGTGGAACATTACAAGGTCATTATCTGCATCCAGTTTGTCTTCCAGGTGCTGGTTCAATTTCATAATCAGTTCATTGCATGTCTGTCAGCATATCCAATAGCATAGTATCTGCTGAAGGAAGAAGCTCATCCTCCTTGCCCAGAACACATCTCAGGTAGAAATAAGTAGCACTATTAACCTGGAGAAAAGGAGAAGAAGAACTGTTACATGTACATCATAGTTGTTTACAGTGGTAACTATTATGGATATATGACATGGGTCAATATGGTAGAGGAAGCCCCATCTTGTGATTTTTACATACTTACTGCTGCTCTTCTCTCACCCTCTGAAAGCAGCTTCCTGTATTTTGGTACTGACCATTAGGGCACCGCTGAAATATGAAAGATATGAGGAAATTCTGTAGAACAGAGATCAGATGAGGTACTCTAGCTCCACCAGTCCCATTAGCTTCCAATCTGCAGCTTTGATCATGTATTCTTCCTATGTAAAACTGAAAGATAAAGCCCACCTTAGAAGATCAATATTTTCCATATTGCAAGCCAAAAGGATACTTATAAGGACCATGCATGCAGTATGTCTACAGTCACCAATGCAACAACAAAATCATTAATTGACAGAACTCTTTAACAATCAATTTAAATGCCTATGTGTCACAGGCATATGTTGAGTGAATTGCAAAAGGCAATTCAATTAAGCAATTGTCTGATACAGACGTTCTTAATTTCTGTAATATTTCTGCCAGCTTACAATCAAAGTGAAAGTTTTAAACTGGCTTTGGTAAACCTCAGCAAGATGTAACCTGTGTCTCCAAATCTGTAGAAAACATGTAACTTACCTCCATTCCATGGACCACCTACAGAGTCATCTGCTCATGTACCAGGGTCCACACAGCCAGGGCTGATGCTGGAGAAGAGGTGCTTCTCTATTTTCTTCATGGATCCTTTCTGTCCACCTTCCACGTGGATCAGAATAGCTTTGGGGTGTCTGAGCAGAGGTGAGAGTATTTAAAACTGGCCTCTGTTCACTTGTTTTTTCCCCCATCTCATCTGGAAGCAGCATAGGTATGGACAGCATCTCCAGCAAACAATCCATAAAAGGAGGGCTTAGCCCTTAACAGTGATGGGGTAACACTTTGTGGAGTACCTGTAGGGTGTCAGGGTCGTGAACTGTATTTCCATGTAGCATAATAGGTCACTCTGTATGGTTTTGGACAACAGATGAATGTAGGTAAGTATTTTTATCTGGCCATGTAGTATAATGAGGATGATGAGTTCCTTGGCACTGAGAGCAATGTGGCACCATATTTTAGTTGAAGACAGGCACCACAGTTTAGTTGCAGTAACTCCCTTATTATATATTAAGTTCTTTGGGAAAAAATTGTTAATGCTTTCATTTATGGATGCCTTTCCCTATTAGAAATAAAAATATATGAAATATTAGCTTGAATCAATTACCTGGACTTTATTCATCTCTGGTTTGCCCTTCTCATCAGTAGCCTTTTCAGCTGCCTTTTTTTGACGGTGAGGGCCTTTCCCAAAGAATATGTAGTTTACAAAGGCATATTCCAGCAAGGCCAGAAATACAAACACAAAGCATCCCATTAGGTAAATATCTATTGCCTTTACATAGGGAATCTTTGGTAGTGTCTCCCTGAGATGAGTGCTGATTGTGGTCATGGTCAGCACAGTTGTGATTCCTGTGAAGTTTAAAAAAAAAAATGTTGGTAAGGCAACTCTGATATGTTGTTCGTCACTTTGAAGGCATAAAAACTGCATCATTGCTCAAACCACATTGTCATTGAGTTTGACATAGTTGGCTTAATTATTTCATCAGAGATTCCTAACCATTATGGGAGTGCATTTGTCATCTAGCAAAAAATATTACTGGGCATAAAGACAGTATGTCCTATGTAACATGCTAGGTTTATGTATATAAACTGGTAGTGAAGGGAGCCAGTGAGGTGGAAAGTGGAAAATTTGAAACAGCAGGTGCCTTCTTTAAGTGACATATTAAATTGCAAGCTCTGCAGGCATTTGGGGCCAACCCCCTTGCCTTTTCCATAGCAGGAGGGACAATCAGTTACCTGAACACTCCATTCTTCTCCAGTTGCCTGTCTCATTAGTAGCCTACCCTGCTAATTTTTTTTTAAATACACTTAAGCCCCTTTCCAAAGAATATGTGGCTTACAAAGGCACATTCCAGTGCTGGCTGATTTAGTCACTATAGAACAGGGATGTTATGGAGAAGACACTTGGTCTTGTCAGGTGAGAGAACGCTGCTAACTTGATTCTTAAAGTAGCCATTCTGCCTGATCCCTATAGTGGAATTAAATTTACCAGTGTTCTTGGAGTCAGAGTAAGTATCCTAGCCAGAGGAAAGGTATTAGGAGTAATTTTGACTGAGGATAAGAGAGTTGAGAGGATAAATGGAGGCTCCAGAACAGAATGGTGGGCATTAATGTAGGGAAGTTGGTGGTGTCATCATAATAGCCCTCTACACTAATTTTCAAAGGGATTACTTAATTCTATGAGGTGAAACTTTTCCAGCTCATGGCTTCGTAATCTATTAACCACAATGTGATTAACTTTTGATGTTGGTCTATGAGAATGAAACCATTTTCTATTCTGTTATAATCACAGGCCATTAATATATCTAATGAATAGCTGTAGACTCATTCAGTCATAAGGAGCTCCAATTAAATGAGACTGGGGACAACATGATTTACTGCAGTTAGCCTTTGAAAAGATTATCGGCTTAAACCACAGACAGTCCTTATAAACGATGCTAACAGGCTGAGGCCCTCCTTTCAGATTGCTCCGGTAAAATTGTAGCAGGTAGCATGGTATCACAATATGAACTGGCATGTGGGTGAAACACAGGGTCAAGTTTTCAGTTACTGAAATCAACATAGTCCCATTGACTATGGGGCCATGCTGAGTTACACAACTTGGTACTCAAGCCACTTTAATAGCTTTGAAAATAAATTACCTAGGGCAACTCTTGCAGCAGAGGCATCATAGTTGATCCAAAAAGATACCCACGATAGAATTGTGATCAACGTGGAAGGCATGTAGGTTTGCAAAATGAAGTAACCAATATTTCGTTTAAGCCGAAAACTAAGTGATAATCGAGGATATGCCCCTGAAAGAAGGATGAAAGTGACGTTATGAAAACTTCAGCCATTGATACTTCTGTGTCAGGTGCACTTTTTGAGATTGTCAGTGCTTACCTGTTGTAAATTCCACTTTTTTTGATACCATCTTGTAATCAACAATTGAGAACTGTGGGAGCTCAATATTATTAACTCCTGTTACTGCAGATTCCCCTCCATTCCAGTAAAACTCAATATCATCAGTGGTATATCCATCTAAAACAAAGAAACACAATTTGACTATTTTCAAATAAGTTAATTGGCCTCTCAGAGTTAGTAAGACAACTCCCACCTGTTTATGCTCTCTGTATGTGTGTGTATATATATCTCCTCAATATTTATTCCACTCTATATGCATCCGAAGAAGTGGGCTGTAGTCCACGAAAGCTTATGCTCTAATAAATTTGTTAGTCTCTAAGGTGCCACAAGTACTCCTGTTTAATTTGACTATTGTTTGTTTGGGTTTTTTTTGGTCAGTTGGTTTTCCAAGCCACACTTTTTAATGAGAAAGGAGCCATCTATTTATTCTGGATTTGGAATGCTTGTTTTTAAAAATGTAGCTACTTGAATCATGAGTTCAATGTGCTGTTACATGAATTCCAAGTTACACACAAATCATTGTTTTCTTTTTAGTAAGAGGCAATATCTAAGAGAATGGATATGCAGAAGATTATAAATAAAAATACAGAAATAAGATGAAAAATTATAGGAGAAGCTGATAGTACTGCTTGTAATCAAGGTTGCCCAACACTTCCCACTAGACCCTGTTTTCAGTACTTACAATTTTGCCAAACTTTAATTGTTCAGATTAACATTTTGTATGCTGGATGTTTGCCTCGGGCAAAAAATTTTTGGAGAGCTTCATCAAAAATGGTTCAGCCACTTCTGAGAATAGTTTGGGAAATAGTTTAGTCCCCTTGTGCATTATAATGTAGTCTTTACATGATCACATACTATATTTAACATAGGACCCTTGCCTCATTTAAGGCACCGGATGAACCTGCTCTGGGAATGAATCAGGGTTGTGCAGTGAAGGAGGCTGTCTGTAGGACCTCTGCCTTTGTTGCAGAAGTTGGAAGGTGTGTGGTGAATGAGGCTGGGGATTACAGGAGGCAAGAAAGGGCAGCCACATGGTTAAGGCAGGGGAATGTGGGAGAATCCCTGCCTCTGGCACAGGGGTTTTGTGTGATGCGAGTCAAGTCCCTTAAAGCAAATTTTTCACAGGTGACCACTAACTGTGTCCTTATTTTTCTGAGTGCCCAACTTGAAACATCTTGTCTGATCTGTGGAAGTGCTGAGCTCTCACATTTACAGCTGACATGAATGGGAGCTGTACTTGGAACACACAAAGTGCTATATAAGCTAAATACTCTGAAAAATCTGGCCATAGGTGTCTTAAATTAGGATCTCATGATTGGTGGACACCTTTCTAACCTTAATCTCTGTGCCTCAGTTCCTTATCTGTAAAATGGGGATAATACCCTCCACCTTATGGGGAGTCATGAAAATTAATTGTTTGTGAAGCACTCAAATACTACAGTGATGAGTGCAATAGAAAAGCCCAGGAGGAAATGAAAAGCTCTGTCTTCAGAGCAGGGTTTGAATAGTGTGCAGGTAAATAAGGCCTAGGGCTACACTCTATGCATCCGAAGAAGTGAGGTTTTTACTCACGAAAGCTTATGCCCAAATAAATCTGTTAGTCTTTAAGGTGCCACCAGACTCTTTGTTGACATTGAACAATGAGGAAGAAACAGAATATTGACCATCTGCTCATTAAATAAGCTCTGTCCATCCTATGCAGTAAATGAGGCAGGGGTCATTACTAAAACCACTACTGTTTTTAGCATGCTGGTGTGAATCTCTCTACCCGGCCAGGGAGGCTCGCCCCCAGGTGCAGTGTAAATTATTTCCCTGCGTGCCTGGCTGGCTTTCTGGCTGATAAGTCAGGGCACAAGTAGGCTCCTTGCACAACCATTCCTCTGTTCTTTGCTTGCACTCTGGAGTACTGGGTAAGTAGCCCGATGAGGCCTTATGCCTCCTTACTTGCCTGCACAGCCGAGTGAGGCCTGTGAAATCTAGGCCTGTGTTTTGTTCTTTTTTTTCCTACCTGGACTCTTACTGCTCCTTTTACTCCATATCTTGTAGTTGTACTTTTTGGTTATTGGAGTCACTTTGCGCCTTCTAAGAGTCCGAGGGATTAGATCTATTGTTTTTTTTTAAACTGAGCCCTGAGTATTTGAGGCATTTCTTTATTTCTTCTGCAAATGCTAAACTTTGAATTGTGAAACTGCAAAACAGATCTTTTGGTTTTGGTTTTACATTTATGCTGCAGGAAAGAAGCTCTCTTAGAATTTTTGCAATTATCTTGAGTAAACTGAGCTGCCCCAGAAATAGATCAGGAACCATATTGGGATTCTGTCATAGGTTCCCCATATGATCATTGGTTCCCCTTTACTCCAGAAAGAAAGTAATTTGCTACCTGGGAAAGGTAAAGATTTGGTCAGGCTTAATTTACACTGCATAAATTAAATGAAAACGTATTTGAATTGAAATCTTTAGAGTACAGTTAATTGCACCTTTGCCAAGGTGGATACTTTAGATGGTAAAGATCTAAAACAGGGGTGGGCAAACTATGGCCCATGGGCTGGATCTGGCCTCTCAGAGCGTTGGATCCGGCCCGCAGGACTGCCCCCCACGGCGCAGCGGGCCCTGTGCCGCTCTCCAGAAGCGGCCGGCACCACGGGCCTGGGCGGGGGGGCAGAGGGCTCCGTGCATTGCTCTTGCCTCCAAGCACAGGAACAGGGAACCGCAGCCAATGAGAGCTTAGGGGGAGGTACCTGGATGTGCAGCAAGGGCAGCGCACGTGGAGCCCTCTGCCCCCCCTCCCTCAGGGGCTGCAATGCTTCCTGGAGCGGTGTGGGGCCAGGGACAGGGCAGGCAGGCAAGGAGCCTGCTATGGCCCTGGTGTGTGCCTGGAGCTCGAAGCCCCCTGCCCACCAACTCCCTGCCCTAATCCCCCTGCCTGCACCGCGCACCCCTCCTGCACCCCCACTCCCTGCCCTGAGCCCCCTTGTACACCCTGCACCCCAACCCCCTGCCCAGAGCCCCCTCGTTCACACTGCACCCCTCCTATGCCCCCAATCCCTTGCCCTGAGCCTCCTCCTACACACTGCACTTCCTCCCATACCCCACCCCCTGCCCTGGCCCTGCATACAATTTCCCCACCCAGATGTGGTCCTTGGCCCAAAAAGTTTGCCCACCCCAATCTAAAAACATGTTTTATGTGTGCCAGCAATATATTTCCTACATAGCAAGAAAAGTCAAAAATGTAATTTCTCTATGCCAATGCCTTACTATAGTCAAGTCTCTCTTAAAGGCTAAATACATGGATAGGGGGGTGTAGTTTCCCTAGCAACAATAATGAAGCAGGAGCTCTCAGAACTTGCTCTTTGACTCATGGGACTGCTTAGCAGTTGAACAATGCTCAAACCACTGAGCTATCTTTTGATGCAAATATTTGTGATGGATTGAACAAAGACAAATGCTAACATGGCTTAACTATTTGTGAACTACTGAATGCCACCGTTTCTAACCATCTGAATTGCTTCTAGATAGTTTAGTACCATTTTAGCGCAGATCATTGCTGTTAGATTAGATGGAACTGCTGGCTTCTGATTGCTCATGCGTACACCACTCAAGTGACCCCATAGTTAATAGGGATCTCCTGTTTTAGGCTGTCAAGCAATGTGCTGAGCAGCCTTGGTTTCCACTGATTTCAGGTGGGAGTTAAAGGCGCTTGACACATTGCTTGATCAGACTCTTTGTCTGCTGGCAAAACTGGTTACAGTAAAAGTCTTGGTGGGGGAGAGACACTTTATTTTGCAAAAAGCTAAACTTTGTGTATTTGATTTTCTGTAAAAAATGAAATATCTAAAAATAGCAGTTTGTTTCTTCCTTTGGTGCATTTTACGTACATTTTTCAGAGTCCTCTGCTATGTCAAAATGACAATTTTAGGGGTGGTTAAAACAGTCTGTGATGGGTTGGATCACAGAAACCCCCTTGGTAGCTGCCACCTGATGTGCAAAGACTACCTCTGCTCCTGTTTTCCCTGCCAGTTCAGGACTCCAGCACCCTGTCTTGCTGAGCCAGACACTCCCGTCTGCCCCAACACAGACCCAGGGTCTGAATCACTTGCCCCAAAGCTGCAAGTTTACCTGAAAACAGCTCACAGAAGTGTGCTTGTCTTTAGCACTCAGATGCCCAACTCCCAATGGGGTCTAAACCCAGATAAATCCGTTTTACCCTGCATAAAGTTTATGCAGGGCAAACTCATAAATTGTTCACCCTCTATAACACTGATAGAGAGAGATGCACAGTTGTTTGCTCCCCCAGGTATTAATACATACTCTGAGTAAATTACTAAATAAAAAGTGATTTTATTAAATACAGAAAATAGGATTTAAGTGGTTCCAAGTAGTAACAGACAGAACAAAGTAAGTCACCAAGTAAAATAAAATGCACAAATCTATGCCTAATCAAACTAAATACAGATAAGTTCCTCACCAGTTCCAGAATGCTCCCTTTTACAGGCTAATCTCCTTTTAGCCTGGGTCCAGCAATCACTCACACCCCTGTAGTTACTGTCGTTTGTTCCAGTTCCCTTCAAGTATCCTGGGGAGGTGGAGAGGCTCCTTCCTTAGCCAGCTCAAGACCAAAATGGAGGGGTCTCCCATGGGTTTAAATAGACTCTCTCTTGTGGGTGGAGACCCCTCTCCTGTGCAAAGTCCAGCTCCAAGATGGAGTTCTGGAGTCACCTCATAGACTCATAGACTTTAAGGTCAGAAGGGACCATTATGATCATCTGGTCTGACCCCCTGCATGCTGCAGGCCACAAAACCGTCCCTACCCCTTCCCTGGACTCTGCTGTTGAAGTCCCCAATCCTGTTTTAGGTGGCTTCAATCGGCAGAAACCCTCCTGCTAGAGATCCCTGCCCCATGCTGCGGAGGAAGGCGAAAAACCTCCAGGGGCTCAGCCAATCTGCCCTGGAGGAAAATTCCTTCCCGACCCCAAATATGGCGATCAGTAAGACCCCGAGCATATAGGCAAGAGTCTCCAGCCTGACCCCTGTCAGCCATTGTACAATTTACCTACCATTGCTTGGTTTTCCTCGACTACTGTGTTTTACCATTAAACCATTCCCTCCATAAATTTATCTAACTTAATCTTAAAACCAGACAGGTCCGTCGCCCCCACCGTTTCCCTCGGAAGGCCGTTCCAATATTTCACCCCTCTGACGGTCAGAAACCTTCGTCTAATTTCAAGCCTGAACTTCCCCACGGCCAGTTTATATCCATTCGTTCTCGTATCCACATTAGTACTTAGCTGGAATAGTTCTTCTCCCTCCCTCGTATTAATCCCTCTAATATATTTAAAGATAGCAATCATATCCCCCCTCAGCCTTCGCTTTGTCAGACTAAACAACCCAAGCTCCTCTAGTCTCTTTTCATACGACAGGTTTTCCATTCCTCTGATCATCCTAGTGGCCCTTCTCTGCACCCGTTCCAGTTTGAGTTCATCTTTTTTAAACATGGGAGACCAGAACTGCACACAGTACTCCAAATGAGGTCTCACCAGCGCCTTGTACAACGGAAGCAGGACCTCCTTATCCCTACTAGATATACCTCGCCTAATGCATCCCAAGACAGCATTGGCTTTTTTCACCGCCACGTCGCATTGTCGACTCATAGTCATCCTGCGGTCTACGAGGACCCCTAGGTCCTTCTCCTCTTCCGTTACTTCTAACCAATGCGTCCCCATCTTGTAACTAAAATTTTTGTTAGTCATCCCCAAATGCATCACCTTACACTTTTTACTATTAAATTTCATCCTATTTCTGATACTCCAATTCACAAGCTCATTCAAGTCTCCCTGCAGGATATCCCTATCCTCCTCCGAATTTACAACGCCTCCCACCTTCGTATCATCCGCAAACTTTATCAGCCCACTCCTGCAATCGCTTCCGAGGTCAGTTATAAATAGATTAAATAAAATGGGTCCCAAAACCGAACCTTGAGGCACTCCACTAGTAACCTCCCTCCAACCTGACAGTTCACCCTTTAATACGACCCGCTGCATTCTCCCCATTAACCAATTCCTTATCCACCTCTGGATTTTCATATCGATCCCCATGTTTTTCAGTTTAACCAATAATTCCTCATGGGGTACAGTATCAAACGCTTTACTGAAATCCAGGTATATCAGGTCCACCGCATTTCCCTTATCTAATAAATCCGTTACTTTCTCAAAGAAGGAGATCAGATTCGTTTGGCACGATCTGCCCTTCGTAAAACCATGTTGTAATTTATCGCAATTGCCACTAACCTCCAGGTCCTCAACTAGTTTCTCTTTCAGAATTTTCTCTAACACCTTGCACACTACGGATGTTAAACTAACAGGCCTGTAGTTACCCGGATCACTTTTTTTCCCTTTCTTGAAAATAGGAACTACATTAGCTATTCTCCAGTCTAACGTCACCTGGGCAAGTCACATGCCCCTGCATGACTCAGTCTTTACAGGCTGAAGCCATTGTCCACATGGTATCTTGCATATCTCCAGGAAGACTTCTTATGTGGATTGGAGCATTCCAAGATGCATTGTTCCCCAAGTGTTTCCTGATCAGATACTTAACCTGGCGAATTCCTCCCTGAAAAAGCTGACCAAATGCCTCACAAAGCTTACTTAGAAACCAAGCAAGCATACAGCCCATATTCTTAACCTCAAGTAGAAAATGATATATATGTACAAATAGGATGAATAGATATAGTAGACCATAACCTTTACGGAGATACGTTACATGGTACAGGCAGCACAAAACATATTCCAGTTATATCATACATATATTTATAAACACCCCCCCCCCATGAAGCCTTATGGGGTACGCTGTCACACAGTTTGTCAGATTCCTATACCTTGCATCACTTTCAGTGCTCAACCACATTGTTCAATAATGCTAAAATTGTGGTAGAAAGTGATTAATGGAAATTGTTCTTATTTAAAAGGTGAATTTACTCTGCACAAGTGTTAAAAGGTAAAGGAGACATACTGGTTTTGAAGGAGATAGAATATATTACAACTTTGCTACAACCGATCAAAGTAGGTATAGCTAATTATGTCTTGGGGCCAGAAGCCACCATCATTACTCATGTTGAGTGGTACCTTAGTCTGGAATTAGTTCCACAGAATTAAGTGATTTGTCCAAAGCTACATGGTAGTGCTGGGAATTGAACCTGGATGCCCCAATTCCGGTCCAGTGCCTTACCTACAAGACCCTTTTCCCTCCCTGCTCTATAAATTACATTAAAAAAAAAAGTTAAGAGTGTTAGGGTTCTGTTTATTATTTCTTATATTATATTTATTTTATTATTTCTTATATTTGTGGTACTGTAGTGTCTTGTAGCCATAGTCATGGACCAGGTCTCCATTGTACGAGGCACTGTCCAAACACAAACCAAAAAGTCCCTGCCCCAAAGAGCTTACATCTAAGTATAAGATAAAAGACAACAGATGGATTTGGGCAGATTGATGGTGGAGTACAAGGAAACAGTGAGACAATATTGTCTAAATAGGGTGGGGGAACTGGTATAAAACAAGCAGCGTGAACAATGTGATGGTGGCAAATATCATGTTAGTTCCATGGTTATTTTTGGGGTGGGTTTACTTAGGAGGGGTTTAGCTAAATGGGAAGGGAAGAGATGTGTCTGGGGACAGGGGAGGGCAAGGGGGCAGGTGTGGAGTAGTGCTGAGGTGGAGAGGGGGAAGGTTGGAGCACACAACAGAGAGAGTTTGAGAACAAGCTCTGGAGACTGAGAACAATCTGAGAACAGTTTCCGGTTTTGACTAGAAGGTCCAGCAGTCCCTGCTTTGGCTGCTTCTAGGCCTATCAGCTGGAGTTTCTGGCTTTCTGCTTTTCTGCAACTGTTCCCCAAAGTCTGCCCTTGGTGCAGTGCTGCTACCTGGGGTGTAGCCACTCAAGACAGAAGGTAAAGTTACAATTTAACCCAAAGTTAAAAGAAAGGGTTCCCCTTCCCCCTTGCTTTAAGTACTGCAGATTTCCAAGGAACATTTTATCATTTTAAAATGTGTCATGGTCACAACATACCGTAAGCAAGAGAGAAATTAAAAGTAAAGCCACCCCTTTTAATTCAAGAGCCAGATAAGAACATAAGAAAGACCATACTGGGTCAGACCAAAGTGCAGTATCCTGTCTTCCAACAGTGGCCAACACCAGGTGCTTCAAAGGGAATGAACAGAACAGGTAATCATTAAACCATCCTCTTTTTCCCATTCCCAACTTCTAGCAAACATAGGCTAGGGACACCATTCCTGCCCATCCTGGCTAATAGCCATTGATAGACTTATCCTCCATGAATGTATCTCGTTTTTTTTTTTAACGCTGTTAAAGTCTTGGCTTTCAAAACATCCTCTAGCAAAGAGTTCCACAGGTTGACTGTATATTCTCTGAAGAAGTACTTGCTTTTGTTTGTTTTAAACCTGCTGCCTATTAATTTTATTTGGTGACCTCTAGTTTTTGTGTTATGAGAAGGAGTAAATAACTGTTCCTTATTTACTTTCTCCACACCAGTCATGATTTTAGAGACATCTCTCATATCCCCCTTTAGTTGTCTCTTTTCCATGATGAAAAATCCCAGTCTTATTAATTTCTCCTCATATGGAAGCTGTTCCATACACCTAATAATTTTTGTTGCCCTTTTCTATACCTTTTCCAATTCCAATATTTCTTTTTTGAGATGAGACAACCACATCTGCACACCGTATTCAAGATGCGGGCATACCATGGATTTATATAGAGGCAATATGATATTTTCAGTTGTCATATCGCTCCCTTTCTTAATGATTCTCAACATTCTGTTTGCTTTTTTGACTGCCACTGCACATTGAGTGGATGTTTTCAGAGAACTATCCACAATGACTCCAAGATCTCTTCCTTGAGTGGTAACAGCTAATTTAGATCCCATTATTTTATATGTATAGTTGGGATTGTTTTCCAATATGCATTACTTTGCATTTATCAACATCAAAGATATATATAACAAAATGGCAGGAGAGCTTTCCATAGTTAGAAGTGACTGTTTTGGGGGTGTGGCAAAAATATATATATATATATATATATATATATATATATATATATATGAATAATTGCTAAAGCCAGGGCACTTTTTTGGGCCAAAACCTTTTTTGCTTGGAGCAGGGGTATGAACCTAGGTATTTCACATCCCTAGTGAGAGCTAATAGTCTGGTGATCTCTGCCAATTGAGCTACTGGAGTAACTGATAGCAATAATAAGTTGTCTACCTCTATGTGGACCAGCATTAGAAGGCGATAAACACAAATTTTGCCAGTGGATTTCACAGGTACTTGCTGATACTGGAGGGATAGTGAGATTTGGGAATCCTGGGTTTCATTACAGGCTCTGGAGGAGGAATGTGCTCTAGTGGTCACACTCTTTTGCCCCCATGTGACCTCTTGTACCAGTTCTCTCTTCCCCAACCCTGGCTCCTCATCCCAGTCTCGTTTTCCTCACCCAGCCAATCACAGTCTGCACTCCTCAGGCTTCTCATTCTGGCTCCCATCTGTGTGTCCAGAAAGCACCAGTCTCAACTCTCTGGTCTCATTGTTCCAATGCCAGTGTTGTTCTCCTTGCCCGTGGCCAATCCCAGTTCCTTCCTCCTGGTTTCTCTTCCAATTTACTTCTCTCATCATCCTGGCCTCTGGTTAACCTCCCATTCTCCTTCACTACTGGCTCCCCGACCCCAATCTCTGCCACCTGACTCCTTGTCTCAGTCTTTGTCAGTCTAACTTAGTTCTCCCCCTGCACCTCAGCTATTTATAAGAGCTGTCTCCCCCTCTCCTCAACTTCTTCCATCCCCCGCCCACTGCTTCTTAATTCCATGTTCTTTTCCCAGCCAGTCCGAGGCTCTCCCCTCAGCCTAACTTCATTCCCAGTTTTCCTCTCCACCCTCCCCCACCCCAGCCTCCATTCTGAGGCTCCCTTGTACCAATCTAATCTCCCTGCATTTGAATCAGGCAACGTTCTCCTTCATGCTGCCTGGGCCTGCAAGGTGGTGGTGGTGGTGGTGGAGTGTCATGGCACACATTGGAGAGAGAGGCTCCCTGTTCTCAGCTCTGGTATCCTAACATGGACCTGGCACAGCTTGCAGCAGCCCAGTGGACAGTGTCTTCGGGGAATCTAACTGCTAAAATCTAAGACGTCTCCCTTGAGCTGGTACAAATTGAGATTTTCAAAGGCTTATAACTTGGACAAATTTGGGTGAATTTCTGTGGGGACAGAAAAAGGCACATCCCTGACACAAAGGCCACCCCCTGCCAAACTTCAATTCCCTTTCTCAAAGAAGTTGCCAGAATTTTTTGACATGGGCAAAAGGTGTTTCCCCTCATCTCATTCTTGAAAACAGCCAAATTGTGTTAAGTATCAGAGGGGTAGCCGTGTTAGTCTGAATCTGTAAAAAGCAACAGAGGGTCCTGTGGCACCTTTGAGACTAACAGAAGTATTGGGAGCATAAGCTTTCGTGGGT